>NW_028278295.1:0-244403 GCF_059751315.1 Micrasema longulum
TACATAACATGTAAGTAATGTAATTATAAAGGACAATTTTTTTTGTGGTTCTGTGAAAATCAACTCAAACATCAATTATTATTAACCACGCGATATACGTAGCTTTATTCTACACTATTTTAATAGAATACTAAACTTGTACAAAAGTTTATTAACAAATAGCACATTGACATTCAGCAGATATTTCCATTATGATCTGTCATTGACAGTACTGTCAAGGCTTGGGCACTGGCCGATTTCTTTTAAAATGAATAATGCCTAAAACGGCCACTGCAAACGCCACCTGTCCTATGTGACACATAATATGTCAACGGTATCTTATCAAAGAAAAAAAGTCCTTCGGAAATAATGTTCGAAATACTAGTTTCCAAATAGAGAATCTTCTTGCAATATTTGTAATCTGCAAGTTTTTTTAGTACTAAAAAGCCGACTTGGTTTAAAGACGAAATATACAGTGTACTTTTTTGTATGGAAGAATAAGCTGAGGTAATCGGCTAGTTTCGTCGTTCAGTGAGAATGGGCTGAACGCTGGCGCTAGGCGCACTTCATAGATTTTTTTAGTAGAAATATGTAAACGGTGATTTATAATAAAAACAATTATTTTATTTATTTTCCCATAAACATGGTTACTATAAATTATAATTATTAAAAGTCAAATATAATGTCACAATAGCTTATTTTGACGATTCGCCTCTGCCTGACAGGGCACTAAGAGAAGAAGAAGAAGTTCAATGTGCATCTAGTGTTGCAAACATATTTATTCTAAAGAAAATTGTCCCAACAGGACGTGAAATATTTGTGCAACATAAAGTATTGTCTTATTGTCTTCGGTGATTTGGAAAATGTACTTAACTCACTATCGCACTGGATACATGTGAGCGCTTGACCATCGATATTATAAATTATACAACCTCAAATATTTATAATATAACGGTGTATAAGTCCTTACCTAAACACTAGAGTTGGCCTCATTTGGAGAGATAGCGTCAGCGAAATATACTTAAATATACTCGTACATGTACATTATTTAGTAAACAAAATACATAACTGTATTATAGGACTTTCCGAGTACTCCAGATTTTTAAAAGGCCAAAGTTTAATAGATTTCTTAAAAATAATAAAAACAACTTGAGGACGCATATCCGTTTGATATCGTTGGACGTGTTCACTCTCGCATATATTTATATTCATGTTTTATAATTACATATTTCTGTTGGCAGATTGGAAATCTGTAGTCTCGGGAAGATCTTCTAATACAGACTTATATTTTTAACATGTTTTCAGCATATCTTTGCGCCGACAATATCTGGATTTTTTCATTAAGGAGATAATTTAAGCAATTTTTCTTTTAGACAGTGGATTTTTTTAAATTATTTTTTTTTGATAACAAAAAAAATACGTAGTTTTATTTTAAAAAAACATTTGAATACATTTTGTGGAAACAAATTTGTGTAATGTTAATGAGAAATTAAAAACACTTTAAAAAAAAGATATTGCCAGCGCAATCGCTATCTTTTTATAAAGCATAAAATCTTAAATGTCAACTTTTCATATTGAAGGCTGATTTTTTCATTTCGCCTTATGTTTTACAAAAATCACCCGTATTAAAACGATCGTGATACCTCTCTGATTCAAAAACAGTATTAACACCGATAAAAACAACCAAAAACTTTGACAGTTCTAGACGTAATCATAAAATAATGACGATTTGCTATTAAATATATTTAAAAAATCCCACACAATTGTTGGAGGCATAATAAAGTGTGTTTATTCTCACACAATCCTCGGTAACTGTCTTTACCTCGCTGTGTAACAGATTCCGGGGCGTCTGAAAAAGAAAATTCTATTGTGGAGGGAAAATCCATTCCAAGGTTACCTATCTCCAGATTTCCCGCCTAAACACATCCGCTCCCGGGCTACAAAGGGCCGACGCACTCGATTTGTAAAATTCATCCTTACACAAAACATAGGCATTTCATGCGTAGGGCGCGGACGTGTTAAATTAACGGGGTCGGGAATCCGAAATGAAAAGGTTCGCCGGATGTAAAGCATATAGGTGTGTATCGCCCTTCTGTCATGGGACTTTTTACGAAAACCTTTTTATGCTCAGAATTATTAAATTTCTATGCGATTCAAAATGAAGTTTTTTTTACAGTTGAGTTATGTATGTAGATACAAACGCTTTATTATTATTTTTATGCTCGATAAAGTTAAGCCATAACATTTTGTAAGTATTAATATAAACATTTAATATTAAAATGCATCTAAAACTTATACTATTCCATTGACTTTAAATATTTAAAGGCTTTGGATAATTTGTTTTTTTTTATACATTTATTTATTTATTCATTCAAAATTACACTAGTTTAAGTATTAATGAACTTATTAAGGCTTTTTAAGCTGTGTCCGTGTCAAGCCATAATAATAAACAATAAAGATACATAGTAACATTAATAAGATTAAAATATAATGACATGTGATGCAATAGAATAACAATCAAGATAAATGGTAAAAGTAATAAATAATAAAATCTAAAGAATACAATACAAAAAAGTAATATTTTAAAAAATATATAAATTATACAAATTTAGATTCACACATAATCAAATATACAAAATAATGGTATCATTAAAATCAACAAAATAATAGAAAAATAAAGTAGTATTAAAAAAAAAAAAAAATGGTATCATTGAAATTAATGGAAGAATAATATCTATATAAAAACATAATTTAAATGATAATTAAAATATGTTTTCTAAAAACTCACTCAATACTATAGTAAGAAATAGGAGTAATAAATAATATGCCAAATAATAGTAAGTAAATTAAATAATACGAAAATACATAATTGAAAAACGTAAAAATATCAAGATTTATAAAAAGCCAGTAAAAGTAAGGAAGGAAATCAGATTTGTAATTTTTTGTTTACTGCTAATCTCTAACTTAAAAAAAAATTGGCAACCTCGTCCCTATCGATGTGCAGCGACCAATTGCAAACATTTTTCTTAAATACATTGGCACTTGTGGAGTTTTTTATGGCTGCCGGAAGTTGATAAAAAATAATAAAGAGTATAATAAAACACATAAAATAGTAGGCGGTAATTGTAAAAAAGAATTAACACAGAAGTTCACTTTTTGCCATTGTGGAGTTAAAAAAGCAGAAATTATTGCAATATAATATTTTACACGTGAATAAAACACCGAAGCCCTTTTTCGTCGTATAAATGCTTTTTTGGGTTGAAATAAAAATCTAAAGTCCACTTAGTTTTAATGCCAAAAACATAATTACTACCAGATTTGCTCCAATTTACATTTACTTATTTATACAATTGGTTTAATGATTTGTAAAAGTAATATGTGTAAATGCAAATATTTTTATTTTTTGCTGGTAAGTCATCTAAACTCCCTAACTAGGGATAGCTTTCCCATTCAAAGAAATGAACAATGAACGTTGACAGTTAAATTGTAAAATTATATTTGAATTGGGTGGTCTTGTGGCTGGTGTCTAGGACTCACAGATCAGGGGTCCTTAGTTCAAATCCCACTCTATCTCAACTTGATTCCCATTTTATAATGAATTTTTATTCTTGATCAAAAAACCATTATTTTCTTGTCAAATTTCACAAAAGGTACATGTTTTTTTTTAAATCCTACACATATCTATTTATACACATCTAGTAAATGTTATCACTGTAACTATCCTAAAAAGAGACTAACTCTTGTGCTTGGAGAGTGGCTTACACTGTTGTAGTTGTTTATTGTTTATTATAAGTGTTTATATAATTTTAAATACGAGTACATGAGAAAAAAAAAACATAGGATATATAAAGAAAAAATATAAAACACTAATACATTCATACTAATTAAAATTTAATTGTTTTTACACGTGTTAAAAAAATTTCTATTTATATTATTTTTAACAGTTTTTAGTTCATTGGGAAGATTATTATAATTTTTACACCTTTGAAGACAAATATGTTTTGACGATGACTTGTGAGGAATTTAAGAATTTTAACATTATGTTGGTATCTGACTGACTTATTCATCTCAAATTCTTTTGTTTTTTCTTTTTTATATGTTTGTATAATATAATTTATTTTATAAAGAGTGTCTACTGTATGAACCTTGAATATTTTAAATAGAACATTTTTAATTTTTTAACTTTTAACATAAAAAATAAGTTATTTTTTGTGGTGTATTTTTATTTTTAAAATGAATACAATTCAACCAATTTTCTTTGGAGTTTCATTGAAATATTTTGATAAAATACAGATAAAAAATATCAAAATTCAAACAGAAGGATTAGAATTATTGGTTGAATAACTTATAAATTGAATATATATATATTGTTTTTATTAGAACACAAATAAAAATATGTTTATGTGTGCCCTTTTTCAATATTCAGAATAAAATTAAAAGAAATAAAAAATAATGACTGACGGTCTGTACTTAAAACAACCGTTTTGTCAAAGATCGTCTACCTGGACTAGAGTGGGGTGTCTAACTTTACCGTAAAGGACATATTATGTGACGAAAATTAGTACTGGAATAAAATGCATCCTGTTCTTTGATGCAGATATTTTAGTGGATTTTTCTTATACACGTTTGTTCTTTGAATGTTACACAAAGTATTGCATTAATTGATTTCGAATAAATTTAATTGCAAACACATTATATATTTATTTGACAAAATGTGGGGCAACTATCCGCACTTTACCCTAATGTGCATGTTAGTGAGGGTGAGTATATATATGTATATATATATAGAAGTTCTACAAGCTGACTTAGATAGAATCTGTTGCTATTGCAAGGACAATCAGTTATTTTTGAATTCTGATAAATGTCTTGTCGTGTCATTTACTCGAAAGAAAAAAGTATACTATTTGACTACAAACTATCCGGGAAAATTGTCAATCGTTCAATGAAAGCGAGAGATTTGGGTGTACTGATGGATGATAAGCTTTTATTTAGAAATCACATAAATACAAAAGTAGATAAGGCGTACAGACTTCAAGGGTTTATCTTACGAATCTCCAAGCCATTCTCATCACCAAATACATTCAAACTTCTTTACTATACTTATGTGCGAAGTCAACTCGAATTCGCTTCATTAGTATGGTCCCCTCAATATAATGTATATATCAATCAAATTGAAAACATTCAAAAGAAATTTATAAGGAGCCTGGAATATCGTTTTGGCAACATTGAAAATGATTACGGCGCATCTTTTATAAATTTTAATATAGAATCACTACAAAAAAGGCGCCTTACATATGATTTAATTTTTCTTTTCAAAATTCTCAATAATATAGTTGATTCGCCGTATCTTTTACAAAATATTGGTTTCCGTTGTCCTCTTCGCTATACTAGATTAAATTCCCATTTTATGTACCAACTTGTAAAAACAATTATACCTCAAATTCATTCATTAGACGTACCTGTAGAAATTATAACGGACTCAGTATTGATGTAGACATTTTTAACTGCACGCTGCATTTGTACAGAAAATTTCTTCATGGGGTCGATTATTTGGGATAGTTGCTGAATGTGCATCTTGAGTGGTTTATGCTATGTATATGTGCCGCATGTAATGTATATGTTTGTGTATGTTTTATATGTGCGTTCATGTGTGTGCGTGGATGGCTCGGAGTGTACATTCGGTATTTTTATTTATTTTAATTTATTACCTCCATGGAAAACGCAAATGTCAACAATTATTCTTTTCTCACTTAAAATTCTTTTTTTATTTTTTGTCACATTTAATGTTTATATCTTTTTAATTTATGAAAACTTTATTCTTTTATGTTAAAAAAATGTTGTTTTTAATACTTATTTTGTATGACTGTATGTTTTCTGAATAAAATAAAATAAAAAATAAAATAAATAATATATATATATATATATGTATATATGTGTATATGTTTGTGTTTAAATGTGTGTGTATGTTAGGGTGACTGCTTATGTGACAACGTTTAGTGAATGTACGTGGAATTTTATTGTTTTTTTATTTTTTTTTTTCATATAAAAAATAATACACACTATGGAATTTATACTATGGTTTCAATATATCGGTAGAACAAATATATAAAATGCGTCTTAATTATATTTTATGAAGATGTCATTTACTTTAACATATTAATAGTTATGCCAAGTACTTGGTGTATCAGTGTTATCATTTTACATGTAAGTAGGGGTGAGTTGCTCGAATAGTTTATTTTATTTTATTTGAGAATTGTTCAAATAAAATCAAATAAATTTTAATAGGATGAAAATATAGCTAAATGTAAAATCAGTGTGAACAGAGATATTCTGAATCAGGTTGATAAAATTGTGTATCTGGGACGTATGCTTACTAGGGATGGAAAGACTAAGAAAGATATTGAAATGAGTGCTGGGAACAGAGAAATATACTTTGGCAAACAAATGTTTATCGCAGGAGCCAAAACAAGCAGTTTACAATTAAGTTATGGTGCCAACTTTAATGTATGGGAGCGAAGTATGGAATATGAAAAATAATTATGAAAGTAGGTTAAATGCTTTCGAAATGCGATCCCTCGGATGAATGTGTGGTAAAACGATGTATGATAGGTGCACAAATGTCCAGATCCGTGAACTGTGTATGACTGAGACATGCACTATCGACAGAATCAAGAAAGGTGTGCTGCGTTGGTTTGGATATTTAAAGTGAATGGACAGTCAAAAAACGGCTAAAAGGATGTACGATGCGAAAATTTATGGATACAAAAAAAGACCGAGAAAGACATGGCACGACCAAGTCCATCAAATACTTGAAGATAGACATGTCAAGACAAGGAATAATCGGCGTGCGTGCATGAGATGTATGAATGTAGAGGAAGCGAGGTATGTATGCAAAGACAGAGTGATATGGCGTTCTATCTTCTCTGCTTACCCCTACGGGAAAACGGCGTGATGGTTTGTTTTGTTTTTGTTTATATTGAATTTTTCATACGTAAAATTTGCTGTTTACTTCCCATTGATTGTTTCGAAGGACAGGATTCTGGTTCTTTATCACACAGAACTATTTTCTGTGTTTCGGACACGGAAAAAATAAGTCATGGAACCTGTATATCTATCATTTCGTCCCAAGCAACAGACGTGCTCTTTACCGCGAACTTAATGTCGTGTCCTCATATTAATTTTGTAAAGTTTGAATAGATCTCGTTGATTCGTTTGGGTTTATTGCCTACGTTGTTGGTGTGCGGAATTTATCCCATTAAGGACGTGGGCTGAGGAGATTCATCCGCTCTATTGCACGTCTGGGACAAAATATGACATTTTCCTTAATCAGGCACTCTCAACCCCAGTCAACTACCAATTATTTACTAGTCGTCTATGATTTCAAACTCAGAGTCATAACCCGCAAAAAGAATATTAAAATGTTCACGTTGATGTAAAAACGCGTTATTAACTTTCACAGAAATACTCATTTTGTTTTTTCACATTGTACTACTTTAATTAATATAAATATTCTCGCACAGATTAGCCGACACTCACTTACATTCACACACAAAAACACACATAAGAACACTAACACTTACAGCGTGCAGAGGAAACTTCACTTGTTTGTCATATAAGTATTTTGAAATAAATGGAATTGTTATATTAATATTAGTTAAATGCTATATACTACGATATAAATAAAATACAATGCGACAAACAAAATAATTTGTGACCTCTTAGACGAATGGGTGGTTAATTAATATATGATAGAATTGCGAATGAATATAGTAGAATTAGCTCAGCACTATTTAGATTTTTTTTGGATTATAAATTATTTTTCTTATTATTATGTGGCATTGATACCCCAATTACAGCATATTTGTTTACTTTCATTAAAAAAAATAAAGTATTTGCCAAATAGTAAAATGATTACCATCATAATTTTTTCTATTATGCGTAAATTTTATGTTGTCTCCCGCTGGTTTCATCGGCCGCCGTTTGTTAAGATTTATAATGCTCTTTCATGTCTACGAGTCCGACGCATTGTAAGCCCCTGAAAGAATATTTCAGTTTAAGCCTTTTCAGGAAACTTCAGCTATTACATCTAAGGTGCTGAGGTTACAATTCTTATTGCCTAAGTTGTGTCGTTTTTCAAGATACATTTCAGTTTTAATCGCAAAGTGTTTATAGAAATATCCCAGCCGGTTCTTACAACCGTGAAGCTTAGGGAGATATCAAATGTTTGTCTTATATAATTATTTTGGAAAGGTTTTGCAGTAATACGCTATGTGGAAAAAAAAATACAAAAGTTTTTACAGTGGATTTTAACAAGTAGATAGTTATCATTATTTATCTATTTAATTATTCATTACACGTTACTAGCAAATTAAACAAAGATTTAAAACTTTTTTTAAAATAGAAACGGACACAATACGAAAATATTAGAACTATAGAACATTCAATATTCTCAAAGAAGACCAGAACAGCCGAGACTAATCAATAATATAGGGACTTCAATTATTAAAAATACAATAAACTACCAAACCAAACTAAATAAAATACTGAGACAGCCTTTACAAAAGATATTAAAAAATATTATGATTAACAATAGAAGAAGATTTGAAATTAAAATGAAATAAATCTGTAATGGTTAACAATTTTTTTCGTTTTTTTTTTAAACGCTTCTGATGGGTGGGGTTGATATCAATATTAGATTGTTTTTTTTGACAAAGATGATGTTTATTTCAAATTTTTGATTCTCTATAATAAACCAATACCCATGGGGATTTTCTTTTTCTTTTTCGTTTAAAACACTTAGTAGATGGATAAATGAAAAAGAATACAATTATGTGTGTGAAATAGAACCTGAACCCTGAACGAGTGCGTTTGACTCCTTGGCTGCCGTTAGGTAAAATTATTTATAACGTTTATTAATTAAAGATAAATCTGATAAAAATATGAGTTTCATTTACATTTTTTCATCATTGAAAATTAACCGGCTACAGTTGAAATTTCTTATAGTTCCGTGAAAATTTTGAAATTCTGTATACTAAATATTTCTTTCTTTTCATCTAAAAGTTTGCCGTTTTTGGTAAGGCATCCACAATAATTTCAGGTCTCAAAAAACTGTCACATGTTAAACAGTATGTTACGTGAAGGTATGTTTAGATTAAATTTAAATCCTACATCCTGAACAAACTTTAAATGTCAGATTTAGTTTATAATCCGAAATTTGTTTCGCTGTTCATTTCCTCGCAAGCCCTCACGACCCTCTTCCCATAGAGTCGAGACTGGTACAAGAGTCGGTCTCTCCAATCTCCAACTCTCCTCTCCTTCCCTGGTCGGTTGCTCAGATGGGATAATCCTCGGTACCTACTTTGCTAACAGAGCTGTAAAACAAGATTGTTTAATCGCCTTACACGTCCGTTTATTATGAAGGAGAAGATTTGTATGTAAATTGGGGGTATTATTCTCGATATAGTCCTGGCATCGGACACTACTACTTCTGACACCAATTTATATCCCAGAATTAACAATAGGTTCCCATAATAACAACAGCGCTGTTTTATCGCCACCTTATTGGATTTATCTCTTTGCCCAAGTGCCCAACAAAAATGAATTTAATGTAATATACTCCCTACGATTCTAAATTACCCCTGCAGGATTTGTTAAACAATAATAAATTATCATTATAGCTTTATTCTCGTGGGTTGACATACATATATTTAACCGAACACGAATATCAAATCACAAATAACAATTAACTGTCTGTTGTGGTTTATACATGAGAATTTCGTTTAAATGTCATTTTAAAACTAGCGTTTCTTATCGATTTTTTTTTACTAATGTGACATGACTTTTCTATGTCCTGGCGGATGAAGAGTGCAGTCATGTTTGTAAAATAGAACTAGAATTCTGGACAAGTATTTTCGACTCGATGGCTGCTCTCGGAAAAAATCCTGAATAAGCAAATAAAATAACATTTAAAACACAGTGAATATGAAAACCTATGCACCTTTTTAACCGTGGTCCTGTTTTGTAAATTAAGATTTATAAATTACTTTTAAATAACATAATCATTATTTTATCAACATAAAGTAAAATACACACTTGAAGAACTCATTTTGTAATATAACATTACATTATTCAAATAAACATCATGTAGTTAAAAACTAAATCTTTTTATTTATTTAATAAATATTTTTTTCAAGTAAATAAGTCTTAAGGAATTCAGGGGCCATTTTAAACAAAATGCGCAACTTTATTAGTTTAATCTAAACATTTCTTAAATTGTACGTATGTTGGTAGGTACATAAAATTCTGTTAAATTTGTCATTTAATTTTCAATCGTTGTGATTTATTTTTTAATGCTGCCGTTCTATGAAAATTATCAAAATAATGGAAAAAATGAGTGAATGCCTTGAAATCGTTCAAATCTTTTTCCACCTGAAATATATTATCTGATGTTTACTCAACTGTACGAATTCCTATGATTTATTTATGACGTCACGCATCAGTTGAATATCAGTAACAGTATTGTGCCCATTGACGTCAAATTCTTGTAAGGAATCTTTTAAAGCAAGGAGAAGCATTGCTTCGGTCTATTTGTATGCGGAAAGCGCCTCGCGGATAATATTTCACGGTTACCTCCCCCATACAAGACGTAATATTGAAAAACACTTGAGCCGAGGCTTAAGCGATATTTATAATAATTGAATATTTTGCTGTCATGGGAAAACGGAAAGGCGTTGTGTAAGTACAATTGATGTTCTGTACAAGTGCCATTTATTTTAAATTATCGCCTTTCTAAATTGAAAGGAAAGATAATAAATCTAAACCATTTTTGGACCGTCTAACATTGATAAAATATAAAGAATTGTTAACAGGTACTATTTACTCGTGTTCGGCATTTTTTGCTTAACTCTTTAAAGACTGTGCTAAAAACTAAAAATTAAGTTTAATAAGCTGTTTTGCATGATTTAAAAAAATATTTAAATAATGTGGGCCTGTTTTAGCATAATGCTATTTAATTCCTTTTTAAAAATATGAGTTAAACATAAACTTTATAGACACGTGAGACATCATTCTTAGCCACAAAAAGATTCATGCGTAGTTCTTACGAAGACAGGACAATCCCAGTTGCGGTACTATTGTCCTAGTGTCAACAAAAATTTAGATGACTGAAAATGGACCGAGATATTATTCTAGAGATTGAAGGGCAGGGTTTATCCACAGGATCGCAATGGCTAATCCCAACCTCCGCGCGCGTCATCGTGTATCCATTTTCACAGTATTCCTCGTTTAAGCTACGGTAAAATTATTGTATTGTTTCACTGTCCTGTCCGGTACAGTCAAAGATGTTCACGGAGCTTGAACAAGACAGAATTGTCTTGTCCATAAAATATTCTAGCGTAAAAACACATATTTTAAATAAGTATTCTATGTCAATCATGTCGAAAATTGAACCAAATATTTCTTGCATGGTAGGGAAACGCACTGTTCATTATATAAATATCATCTAATAAGTCATTAGTAATTGTGTGACACACGGGAAAACGACCATTTGAGGTAAAAAGGGGTTTAAACCTTATGTGTTTGATTCGAAATCGAGAACTCCAACACAGAGCCACACCACAACCCGTTTATTTTATTTGTATACCTGTTTTATGTTATTAACAAACCAAGGCATTTACGTAAATAAAAACATATGTAATCATCATTGGTTTATTCGCAACTAATTAATAGTTGTTAATAGGGCACCGCATCCGTACTTCAATTGCAGCGTATCAGGAATCGTATATCATAAAGGCAAGATCATCAGTATTAATCTACGCTTAAAGCGTCAAATCAAAAACTATAAAACATTGCCGTGAAAAACTCATTAAATAAATAATACACTTTGACCTGTCCAGAAATCCAACCTGAGATCCAATCCAGCCATTTAGACAAATACACGAAATAGTACACCATGAGGCAAATTAATCTCCGTTCTATTTCGTCATATTGAAACACTCGGTGAATATTATTTTTATATACAAAAATTTATTTAATACTTAGATCCAAAAAAAACGTCTTATTTAATACGTCAAAACCATAGAATTTAGAATAGTCCAGAAGGACCCTAGAATCATATTTAAATACATCGGACTGTGTTCAAAAATGCCCTCACTCTGCCCCACTTTCGCCACGCGCATTCTTGAAGTCGCCGCGTAATGTCGCCAGATCGTGAAAAATACAGCCATAACACAAATTTAAGAAAATCATATTTAAAAAAAAGCAATTTGTTTATTACTAATTACTACTAAATTCCCAAAAAGATACCGAGATGCCGGGTTTCAAAGAATGAAGTATAAAAGAGAAAGAAATTGAAAGTTTATGCCCTGTCCAAAAAAAAGCCATTTTAACTATGTTCGAGGGAAAGACATCAACGATTTTTTTCAAATGAAGAGTCTAGTAAAATATTTTACCAATTTCCTTATTCCTATAAATAAAACCTTTTTAATAAGAAAATATCAATTCAGTCTACCCGATATTTTTAATTTCCCCTTTGTTGAGTAAGCTTTTTGTAATATTGCCTCTTAGAAACAGAACTAATCATAAGAGTTTTACATTTAGATAAATGACCTTTTGTGTCAAAAAAACATTTCTCCTCAAAATGCATTGAGCAAATTATGCTTCGCTTTGTTGGTTTCCAAAACTCATCTCGCCATACTCTTTGTATTATTTTTATCCACTCCGTTTTCCTTCTTTCATCAGCAGGGAAGCTAAAATTCCACTAAACTAATTAAAACTAACGTTCTTATTAATAAAAGGTAACGTAAAAAAATTTACTACTCAACACTAACAAAATATCCATTTTGTTTTCTTTGACAATCTGACAGGTGGAAAAATAATACAATTTTTGAGTAATGCATTTGGTAATGCATCCTGTTTCTTGTTAATCCCAGCAGCATTTCTACACTTTAAAACGACACAAACTCAAATTGAGAGTTGCGTACTGAGCGACTACAAAGAAAAGAATGGGTGAAAACGTAAAACTACTCGTTTAAGAGTAGTTTTATCACTTTCTGTTTGATGCGCGTATGCGGTTTCTGGACTTTTCTAATTCTATGGTTAAAACATAAAAAATATCATTGTATAAACATGATGTATAAATATTGATGTAAATATTAACATTTATCATAATGACACCCTTGTTTGCACTTGATGGAGCAAGGGCTGTATTGTTTATTTATTTATTTATTAATTATTATTGTTACACTAAATGCATTGTATCTGTATCATCTGTTACATGAAAGTGAGGCGATTAGTTTTACCCTTCAGGTGTCAGTCTAGGGACAGTAAAATGTAACAATGTTGAACTCCCTTTAAAACAAGTCATTTGCGTCGAACCCTGGACCTTAAACATAACGAAAACACTCGTCTGATGTTCTGGTTCTATTTCACACACATACATACAAAAATAATACTATGTATATAATTAAATTTGTCAAAAGTCTTTTTGTAAATATTTCATCCGAACCATATTATTTTGAATATTTCCGGAGTCATAAAAATTCCATTTTCTTTTTAATTGGCATTAAAAAAATAATGATTTGAATACGCTAATGGACCGATGTTAGTGAAAATATTCTGAATACTTCTGGTGTTGAAGTCGATAAATAAATTCATTGGCAATGCGCCCAAAATAGCATTGCTGGTGCATTTTACCGCGGTAATGTCGCCAACAGAAAATACATATCTTTCTCGCATATTTTACATTGCACTATTCATTATTTTTAGTTAAAAAAATCGTAAAAAATGTTCCAAAGGAGTAACACACTCATTCCTCTAATGAAAAACGTTAATTTACTGTTATTTGAAAACAGGAATTGAGAACATTTTTTGAATAGAATAATATAATTGACTGTGCAAAAATGCAAGAAGATCTCGACAGACTTTTTCAGTATTGTAATCAAAACTTACTGGAATTAAATATTAGTAAATGTCATTCATTTTGTATTTCACGCAAACAAACGACAATCAGCTTTCCTTACTTTTTTAATAATACCCCGATCTCTATAACAGATAGTCAAATTCGCGACTTAGGTATTATTATTGATAAGAAACTTATGTTTAATATTCATATTGAATCAGTCCTAAAAAAACATATAAAATGGTCGGACTTATTATGCGAGTATCAAAACCATTTAAACATGCAGACATATGAAAAACTCTACAAAAAATTTGGTCGTCCCCAGGTAGAATACTGTACTCCTATTTGGTCACCTTACTATAATATAATTATTAATAGACTAGAAAGGGTCCAATATTTTTTTTTAAAGCAGGTCGACTACCGGTTAAACATTAACTTCTCTAATCATGCTGAAAGTATGCAGTACCATGGAATAAACTTTCTTAAAAATCGAAGAATAATGTTAGACCAGTTATTTTTATTCAAATCAAAAAATAATAAAATTGATTCTCCTAACCTACTTGAAAGACTTCCATTCCGTGTGCCATCTAGACCGATAAGACAAAATATTCTGTTTTATACTGAAAACGCGTCAACAAACTATTTTAAACAATCTACAATTCCTAGAATATGCGACCAATATAAAAATACATTTACCGAGGCTGATATTTTTTGTGACGATGTATGTAAATTTAGGTCAAAAATAATGGAAATTTTGAAAGAAGCAGACATTTAAGTTTATTATTATTATTATTATATGCATATTTTTTCATTTCGTTTCTTTTACATTTATTATATTGAACATAATTTAAATTATTGTATTAAGTGTAAACATTTTTTTTGGTGTGTGCATGAGTTTCTTACACTAATATACAAAGAAATTTGCAATATATGTGTACATACTGTTTGTTTACCTAATTAAATAAATAAATAATTATTTACAGGACTTATGACCTGTCATTGATAATGTAAAGGTTCTTTTTTATATTACGGCAGCCGTACTTGCTTCTTTAAAGAGATTTATTCTTGGAACATTTAAGTTAAATCAGGAGGACTCTGGTACTGCAAGGACCCGTTGAACACAACTGTTATTTTTGATATTTTTTTTCCGCCGTGCTTGTTAAATAAGACTTATATTTTTATTCAATTTTATTTTTCTCATAAAAACAAAGCACATTATATAATTTATACAATGATTTCAATATGTCGGTAGAAATAAATACATTAAATGTGTCTCAATTACATAATGAGGATAACTTTTATTATAACATAATAATATTTAGTACTTTTTAGTACTCTTTAGTGTATCAGTGTTATTATTGTACATATTAGGGTGGGTGAGGATGGGTATAGCAAGGGCGAACCGCGTATAGAAGCGATTAGCTCAGCTTACCATTATATTTGACTAACCATAATAATGTTTCATTGTAATTTTATTACAAGAAAAACAAATATCTTTAATTGAGATTCAGAAGTATCTTGATTCACTTCAAAAAGAAGAGGTCAAAAAAAAATATCTAAGGCATTTTTGTTCGGCTTAAATCATTACACAAATTTGTATAACGTTATTATCTGAGTAACTGGTTCCAAAACACTCAAATTTTACTAATATTACATATAATTTTACACGGAATTTTTAACGGCAAATTTTATTTTATTCACGCCAAACCTCTTTTTCTGATTTTATTTTGAATTCAGGAAAAAGTCTTCTGTCCCCGGTGCCATTTTATTTCAAACCTGTGTTTGAAACAAAAAGCCCTGAAAAACAAAAGATATGGCGTACGGGTAAAATTGTAAAGGCGTGGTGTTAAATGGACAGTCTCACCTTTGTCTCCATACAGCGCAGTAAGGGAGAAACGCTCGGATTGTTCCCCACCAAATGGCACATAATCATACGCGAGGAAAAATTTACAGTATTTTTTCGAGCGCTTATAAACATTCAAACTCCGGATTAAAAACAAAACTGGATTCTGGAAATAGAATTGCGTCCTCGTCAATCAATACCATATTAAGTAAGTCTTAATATATAAAGCACTTTCATACAAAATTACTTGAACATCAGTAATCTGTTTGCCAAAAACATTATTTCTGTTACTAGAAAAAATATTCATTTTTAAACATGTTTTTATTTGAACACGGCATCATATCAGCGTAGTTTCTTGGAGTATACGGTGTCCTAAACAACGATTATTTCCTTCGAAGGCAGCGTATGACTAACTAGAATGAACTCGGTAAAAAACCTTAATTTTTCGAGATATTGGCACTATTATGAATTTTATGGCACAACTCCGAATTTCTGTAATTTGGGATTCTCATTTATAAAACACAATTCTGAATAATCGTGAGGTGTTGATAATGTAGTGCTTTACCTTTGCAGTTAAAAAAATAGAGATGCCACAAATATTCGGCTACTTGAATAAAACAAAACTACTTCATGAAAAAATCGCACGTATTACTTAAAAATGTAGCCATTTTAACCACAAATTATAAGTTTAATACTTAAAATCAACAGTGGTAAGTTTTGATGAATTAAATTTTGTTCAGCATTTGCTGGTAGCAAACGATTGCACTTTTCCTTATAAATAATGCCTCGGAAAATCTTATTTTTACACAGCAAACACACAGCCAGTTTATTATTTTTACTACAAATCTCATAATATTCCCAAATAGGTGATTTTTTATTAAATGGTGCCATGATGTACAATTGATTTATTATAAATTATTATTATTATTATTAATATGGTCTATAAGTAACACAATGTGATGTAATAATGAACAAATAACGCAAATCGCGACATAATCTACTAGCAAATGAAACAAATATGCCCGCCCTGTCACCCTCGCACGCAATGCAATGAAAATAGTTGTAAACTGTCACGCGCAAAATTCACACATATTTTGCTGAAGATTCGGTCGCCGAATATTTAGCGCTTCGGGCGTGAGCTTAGCGGAATATTCGGTACTTGGTATACGTCCAAATCACTATTCGTGGCATCTGTAAAACAAATTATTAATCCCCGATTCGTGAGTTTTTTTATCAGCTAAATCCTCATTGATTTTGTCATTATTTGGCTTTTTAACCCTTCAAGGGAATACGTTGGTTTTTAGGACATCTTTACATGCATGTTTAATATATCATTATAATATTACACGTTGAAATATGAACACATTTTTATTGAAGTTTTTTTTTTGCATTCGATTTTTTTTTCTAATCTTCATTATGAAAAAACTAACCAAAACTAAGTTTGCTTATGTTTAGAATATTTTAATAACAGCTTTAATTTTTATTTACCTAACTATAGATTCTATATTTCTTAATAGTTATTAATGAAAATAAAAATATTTATTGCCACATCGAGAAAAAACTTACCTTAAAATCTGTACGGAAAATGGATTAGTCATCTTAAAACAACAAAACAAAGAAATCATTAATTCAGTTGTACAAACAATTATTTTGTTTGTACTTTTTTGTGGACATGAACTGTCCTGATGATGAGGAAGAATCTTTGAAACCGGCTGACGTATAACTCAAAAGTTAAAATGGTTTCTACAAATTTATAAATAAATAAGTGTAAAATGTCTTTACAATATATTTAGTAAAAAAATGTCGCTTAATCAAAAAGTAAAGTCATTTAAGAAATAATTATCACAAACATACAATTCTACAAATATTTATTATCCAAATATTTGGCCGTTCTCGATATAAAATTCATTATTTCTGTTTTTCGGTGGTCAAAGTAAAGTTTCTGATGGAATTGTGGAGATAAAAGATGATTAATTTAACGACCTTTTAATTCTACCTTCCTTTTATAACAATGGCCGGAATACACAATTGAAAAAGGCACATCTGCCTTGTGTCACTGAAGACAAAGTTAGCTCCGAGTTTGGTCTCCTGGTGCTAATTCATTTGGCCCGCATCGATTCTAATTAAGGCCCCAAGTTGCCTCAACTCCGGGCCTGGACTCGACTTCACACCACTATAGATCTAGGTAGAAACCCACTTTTGCACCAACAAAAAGCACAACTGGCTAATTTAGACGCGTAATTTACGCCGGTATTAAAGGTACTTCTTTTTTCCTCCGCACTTGTAATGCATTAGACATAGCTAATGTGTTTTATGTGCAGACTTTACATATAAGTAATATGAGGCAAGATTTGAGAGCCAAATAATTATAGTATAAAAAGTTTTTTTATTATTTATTAATCATATAACACAAAGTATTTTACAAGTATAATACGTTGAATTACATTCCCAGGAATTACAACAACTTAATTCAGGACATAAATAATATAAACATAAAAAAATAACACATAATGCGAACAACAAAGAAACAAAGCAAGTTTAGCACCTTTATAACTAAATATAGCACAACCATATATACGCTAAAAACCTTTTCTTACACAAGCATAATAAAAATATAAAAAAACGCTTTTAAGAATAAAAAAAAATAGTGAATCTACTAAGGGAGATAAGGTCATTAACATCACATGCCATGCAGATGATGCTGCCATAGTGATGATGAGAACATATCCATCTCAGTTAGTAAACATCTGGATGCATAAGAAATGTCGTATAGTACAATGAACACATGATTTTTGTTAACATAATTCAGATATACAAAACGTGTGTCAGACCGATCACGGTGTTTACATTAGAGGTGAAGATAGATAGAGAGGAAATAAATAATACGAAAAACCAAGTAGAAAAACTAAATAAAAAAACTAAATAGAAAAACCAAATAACTGCTCAGAACGTCAGAGATGAAAATACTATAGGCAATCGCAAGGAAACCCCAAAGAGGCCGAATCCAGAGTCAAGAAGTTAGACGGAATTGCGATACCCAGTGCATATTAATCAGATTATGGAGAGAATTCGTCAATAATTCCATTAATGGACAGCTTCAAAATCCCCTATACCATTGCCCACAAAATTCCGGCCGGAAGACCACCAAGGAGAGGGAAGAACAGCTGAAACTCAAAGTCTCAGGAGTTAGCTTTTAGCTGATACCAAATTAATCGATCTTAACCGTGAAGAAGAAGAAAAATAAGCTTTCAGTAACAATTTTCACTCAGATCCTCCAAGAAAAGGTTTAGGTAGAAGACTTAATTTTATTGATCACAAGAAGAATTAATTTTTTGATCTCAATAATCCACCAACAATTTTTTTTTATTTTTGTCACATTTTTCTTCTTTACATTTCACTTTTTTTATTGTTGATGAAACCACTATAATCCTGTTACATTATAATTACATAACGAGTTGGATTGTTATTACATAACGAGTTAAATTGGAATTACATGACGAGGTACATTGTAATTACATAACGAGTTGCAATGTTATTACATAACGTGATACATTGTTATTAGATAACATCATCATCATTCCCCCTTCGTCCCTAATAGTGCGTAGGGCACTGCATTGGCACACCAATCGCAGTGTAATAATATTAGTATGGATTTTCACCAGTGACCGGATTTTGTCCTAACTGACATCGTCAGACTGGTGGGATATTAAACAAATTCTTATAAGAGTCTCCCATCAGTCTGATGATGTCGGTCACAACATAACAATAACACATAATAAAAAAAAATAAAAAAATAACCCGGTCATTGGTGAAAACTATAAATCAAATGAGTGGAAATAACCAAATAAACTTCGTATTATTATACTATAGTTTATTGGTTCTGCCTATAGATTCATTCAATTTATTTTTACATTTTTTTTATGAATTTACTTTTTTAAATGACGTTTTTACTTTAGACCATCGGTAGTTTTCATTCCCGTTATGTTCTATTGTGTGCATTTATCAAAATTTGTAATGTCAGAACGTTTGCTTGAGGCACATAACTCGAATAATTATTAATGCCGGAGTGAAAACAAGATATAAATTATCAAGGTGGGATATAATGTTCTCCTGTAAATCGTATCCTGTTTGACGTCATTAGGAAAATGAATCAATATTGATGTATTCACCTCTAAACTAACAACGCCATAGTTATAATTTACAACCAGAGTGTAATGTTACACTTAAAATTTATTAATACGAATGGATTACCAAAATTATTCTAGGTGAGTGTTTATGTTACTAATAAATCGGCTCTATATTACTTAATGAAATAATTTCTAGTTAAAAAAGGTGTCCCCAATATTTTTTGTGTCTGGGCAGATGAAGAATACAGCTGTATGTGTGAAATAGAACCAGAATCCTGGACGAGTGCTTTCGACTCGATAGCTATTTATTTACATCTGATCCTGAAAAGGGCAATCGAGTAAAAAAGTTCTCCTCTTGGTATAATGGTTGGCGCATCCGCGTGCCATGCCTGAGCTCCTGGGAAAGACGCAATTCAGAAATCTATACACCGTCAGGAGCAATATGGGTGTGATGATGATGAAATTAGTTTTGTCAATTATTAAAATATCGAATATGACAGTCATTGACACCTTTAAGATGGAAAGGGAGAGAGTGGTCACCAGAAGAATGAGAGTTTTGGAAAGAATATCTCTAGAGTTCTGAAGACCACTTGTTCAAACAATCAAAGCAATATGATTGTTTTTTCTGAGATTTGACCTAAAATATGCACAATTTGCTTAAGCTATAAATAAAGAGATCAGTGTCTCGATTATCATTGTAATCGTTAGATTATGGTGAATAGGGCACTACTTCGGTAGGTACACTGAATGCAGCTTACCCCAATCATATATAGCTAGACGCATTAACTTTATCTTGCCGGTGATGTGTATCCAGTAAAAATTGCATCTAATAAATTTTATATCTCAGTAAATAAAACAAAGTCTGTGTTTAGATTTAAAGTATTTTTTTTTATACATTTACGAATGGATTGTGACATTTTTTTACTAAATAATATATACTTACTTTTTACTGAAAATCAATTTTATCAGAAATTAGGTATATATCATTTATAGAATCAAAAACTTACCGATGTGTCGCATTATAACGGTGATGTAGTAAAAGAACACCAAATATACGATTTTTTTTATTTATTGTTTATGTAGGAGTTCGTTATTAACTTTCTTATGATAAACAAGGTTTATATTTCAAAAAAAATATTTTTCTGCAATTATATTACTTAAAATTTATCTAAAACTGTTGAGAACATGAAATATATGCTAAAGTGGACCAATCAGGAACTCCTCAGCATTTGCTCATGTGGAGAGAAAAGCACTTAAAACTCTTCAGGAGAAGCTGGCCTATTGACAGTAGTCAGCAGGCCTTCCGTTCCACTAGAAGAGTGTTGGGCATTACGTTACCTACTTTGGTTTAATTTACCAATTGCCTGCACTAATTTGACTATGTACGATACTACCTCTCGTGTGAGCTCTTTATTACCTATCACCGATGGGATGTCGCGTAGATCTTCACCCAAGCTTCTGCATCGCGCCTCCTGGTGTCTCTGAAAGCTGAAAAAGGGGCAACGCATCAACGGGTGAGGGACATCTAGAGGAGTTTCAAGGAATATACGACTGTCTCAAACACTCTTTACGTTTCGCTTTCGACACTATACATTCGCTAACGAGAGAGACAATTTCACGCGTAACGCAGGCCAGCCTGTACCACTGCCACAAAACGCCAATTGCTCTCAGTTGCTCTGGGAGCTTTACTAAGGGTGGTTTGTTAGCAAATGGGTTTTACATGTGTTGAGCAATTATATTCATAACATTAGTTTTGACTTCATTAAGTCTATAAATGTTTCATTTTTCAGATTTAAAATCTTTTTGTTTGTGTAACAACGCGCGGATTTTTCAACGTGAAAGAGGAAGGGTTAACAGAGTTACCATCAATTCCCTATAAAGTGAAAATAAATACCGCTGAGATGAATAATTCCGGAATTGATATTTTAACAGCTGTTTGATATACTCGTTAATATAAAATAAATATTTGCATTTTTATAATTTATACACATTTTTAGATTTCAGATATTTTTTCAACTTGGGTTTGAACCTTGAGTGAGATTCGATACAACGATACCACAAACAAATGTATTTGTCATTTGCGAATAAAAGTTTTTTTTCTGAAAATAGGTATGAATTCGCACCGATGATATTAAATTCTGCAACTACAAATTGTCTCGAAGCAAATTCGCCCTGTGGAGAATCTGTTCGGAAACTATTCAAGTGTAAGCTTAGATTTTTATAGCTGCCAGAAATATGTCGCCATAAATTCCATAGTCGTTTGCGTTTTGTCTCTGGAGATGTGGATAATGCAACAATTCCTAGGGCTGTGAAGAAAATTCACTCAAATATCCTTAGTGAAACATTTCGCGCTTTTCGTTATATTATAGAGACTTATTACACTCAGAAAAGATTTATTCTATCCAAGACACGTTAAAAGGGGCTATGTATAGCGTGTGAGCTCGCCAATATATGACAGTAAAAATTTTATTGTCTTTGAATTTCCTAGAGTTTTAACCATCGAAAATAAGAAGATGCCAATGGAAATTTGATGTGTATTATTTTAATAGATTGTTTATAACAGAAAAATACATAGAGAAATATGCATTTTTATTTTTTGTAATAAAAACAGTCATAATAAACATTATAAAACAGGAGTTATACAAAAACAAAAATAATATTGTAACTAGGCGGCTACCTACACGGTTAAATTTCGAAACACCACGCAATTTCTTATCTCGGCTACGCTATGTAAAATGAAAAAAAATATTTAAATTAATAATTTCATCACGTCATGAAGTCGCCCCTGGGTAGCGCCTGCTAACGTCAATCAACAAAAACATCCTCGTTTTAATTACAATATTTTGGCTACGCCATGAATCTCTTTTTTTAAATAATTTCTCACGTCACAAAGTCGCCCCTGGGTAGCGCCTGCTAACATCAATCAACAAAAACATCCTCGTTTTAATTAGAACATTTCGGCTACGCCATGAATCTCTTTTTTTAAATAATTTCTCACGTCACAAAGTCGCCCCTGGGTAGCGCCTGCTAACGTCAATCAACAAAAACATCCTCGTTTTTATAACAGTATTTCGGCTCAAAACGTCACAAAGCCACTCTCTGAGTGTCGCTACTGACATCATTTACAAAAACATAATTATTTGTGCTTTTTTCAGGTACGCAACATTTTTTTTTAAATACACCTACCTGACCGATAAAATACTATTAGTAATTAAACCAAGGTGTGCTTTAAAGTTCCGTATGGCCAAATAATATTATTTATTATTAGAATATTATTGACATGTAGTTTAAGCATTGCTGCATTCACGTTGCTTTACTTCTGAGAGCTCAACTGCTATGTTTTTCTATGGTTATGTTTACTGTCATCTGTCATGTATTGGCGAGCTCACAGGCTATACTTACGCCGTTAAAAGTTTTGATACCCCCCCGTTCATGGTTTAATTTTATATTTTATTGTATTCATGTACAATAATATTTAATATTATCATTGACAATTTAAAAATTCGTGAAACCGAACAAAATCATCCGCAATATATCAGCAAAAATCTCTCCGTCTAGGCGAAAGAAAAATACAGTTCTGTATGAAGAACCAGAACCTTGGACGAATGTTTTTGACTCGATGGCAGCTCCCAGGTAAACTTGAATAAGGAAATCGAGTGAAGATAAGGCCGCCTCGTTGTGAAGTGATTGGCAAATTTGCCTACCATTTCTTGGGTCCTCGGGACGTGAAATATTTACTTTGGATTGTGAAAATTACAATATTTCATTGTTATTAGACTGGCACCTGAACTATATGATTGCTAATGTAGATGATCGAAATACGCTGCATTTAATTATCAATATAGGGTTAGATAAATCACAGGGCACGGAAAGGAGAATTATGATATCAGTTACGATTACAATCATTTCAAAATCCCATAAAAATTTGACATCTTTATTAGTTTTAATATTTATTTATTTTTGTATTCTTATTGCATATTTTTCAAAGGAATATTGAGGTGACTTTAAAATACCACCTCTTCTTATCTTGTCCTAGTGGTTTTAAATAAATCTTTATTTTGTGTTATCTGAAAATAAGTATGTAGCACTAACTATGCACAACACTTTTCCTCTATCGTTCTTGCTCTAACTATTATGCTTTTTTTTCATCTATAGATATATTTTACATGCCCCTTAATTTATTTAATTAAGACTCCTTAGGCTGCGAAACGATCTTACTTACTATTAAATGATGCTCACACTTACACACACCTAAACACTTACTCTTACACTAATACACATAAACACACGTCTACACTTACTCTCATACAAATACACATAAACACACCCTTTTGTTGTAACACAATTTAATCATATGTATGATTCTTTTTAGAAACTTTGCTGGTCGGTCTTTTAACTGTATTTTTTTAATGTTACTATATCATTGTCGACTTTAAAAAAATTCAAAAAAAGATTTATTTTCAGTGTCCTTAACGATTATTTGAATTAAAAAACAAAAATCAAGGCAATTTTCGTCATCTTTTTCTGGAATAAAACCGAGATCAAAATTTGGAAAATAATGAAACATTTATCCATAAATCAATTACACGCAAGACAGCATACTTAGTGCTTTTAACGAAATGCATTGTGGAATTTGCATTTTTATAACTTATTAAAAAAAAACTATTTCTTAAATGGTTAATCTGATATTTTAAGTAGAGGTATTGTCATAAGATTTGTTTCATTTTAGATCTCGTTCTGTAAATTTACAGTAATACACTCACTAAAATGAAATAAACTTTATGTAGGAGTCTCCTTACCATGTCAATAAAACTGTTGGTTGTGAAGAGAGGATTTCTACTCTATTTATGTTTGGCTCGTACATACGTTAAAGTACTCTGAAAGACTTTCATAAATTAAATACATTTTGTGAGAATACAAATTCATCAAATCACACGGAAGATCTTTAAATAAAAAAATAAGCTTAAAAATTACGTACTTCATTGATAAAAAATATACATGATTTGGTTATAATGTATTCTTTACTGGAAAATCCCATGCTGAGGTGAACATTTATTAGTTTTTTTGACAGAGAACTTTTTTTTAGTGCATACATATATTGGTAATATGAAATTCAGTAAATAAAGTATACTTTAGGTTAATGCATAAATTATATTTGCCGCGGCACGTTACACTGTTGCCAAAATACGAATTATCATTATTGTTACAACTTATATCTACTTGGTGACGATAAATTCTAGCACATTAAAAATACTTTTAATTCCCACTTGTAATTAAAATGATTTGTAGAATCTCATATCAATTTTGGAAGAGTATTATATGACAAGGTGACGAAAACGAAACAATTGTTTATCTTTTTTATACAACTGGCCTTTAGACCACCCGCTGACTGTGACTTTTTGTCACTGTCACGTTGTGTCACTGTGAGTGCGCTCACTACTCACTACTGGTGACAAAATGTTCATTTAGCGATGGATTTTGAAGAGGTCGCAGTAATTTGCGCTCTTGAATTACGCAGAAGTAAAATTAAACAATAAAAACACTACTGGGTACATTCCATATATAATAAACGATTATAAAAAGGAAAATTTTACACCCTGTATTCTGAATTACGCCAATATCCTCTCAAGTTTTTTAACTATTTTCACATGTCAATAAACAGTTTTGAAATAATTGAACTGAAATCTCGTCCCACAATTTCCTTTTCAAATGAATATCAGAAAATTCCTTTAATTTTTTTGTATACAATGCTGGCGTTTTCTCTATGTTTTCTATTTACAATTCGTTTGGCCGGTTTAAGTGATATTTTTACACAAAGCGTATAATAAAATTTCAAGTCAACAGATAGAAGAATTGCAAAATCATAGGTATTTGAACATGGGCGGAGTGACATGTCTTAGGTGATTACTTTAATCAGGAAATTATGGTATAAACCTTATGGCCGTATTCAGAAATAAAACTCAAGGTGAGCAAAGTACATCCAGGGCCTTGCTCATAAACCTGACATAAAGTTACGCCTGGGCATAGTGGCAAAATGAGGATGGGAATATTTTTCTTATTATAGTGGTTGAATGAGGATGGTATTTCCATCCGTATTGCACCACTATGCCAAGGCATAAATTTATTCCAAGTTTATGAGTAAGGCCCCCAATCTCATAACTAAAGAATAGCTTGAATGCGAAGACAGTAGAATATACTTTCCTCAACTCTACTCAAGGTGAAGAAAGTAAATATGGAGAGAATAACTTGAATAAGAAGACAGTAGAATGTACTTTCCTCAACTCTACCCAAGGTGAAAAAAGTAAATATGCAGAGAATAAATTGAATGTGAAGACAGTAGAATGTACTTTCCTCAACTCTACTCTAGGTAAAAAAAGTAAATATGGAGAGAATAACTTGAATTTGAGGACAGTAGAATGTACTTTCCTCAACTGTATTCAAGGTATAAAAAGTAAATATGCAGAGAATAAATTGAATGTGAAGACTATAGAATGTAATTTCCTCAACTCTACTCTAGGTGAAAATAGTAAATATGGAGAGAATAACTTGAATTTGAGGACAATAGAATGTATTTTGCCGTGGGTTCAGTCTGTGAACACGGGCATTAGTCTTTCATGTACCCTTTTCGATAATATTATCCATATTTAGTTTAATTTATAATACTCGTATGTTATATAAGAATTAAAACAAGATGTATGTATGGCATACCAAACGTAAATAATAACTTTTATGTAAAAATATTAAATTACAATGCAAAAAAAAAATCTTAAAACGAAATCTTTTATTTTGCATACATAATATTTTGCATATTAATAACTCCGCAGAAATTTAACACAAAGGATTCCTCAACCGAAAAATAAAAAAGTAAATATATGCTCTTTGTGATTGTCGACTGACTTGCTTCTTGAATGTCAAATAAATGAAATATTTAAATCATTTAATAAACGTAATATATCCCTTCCTTGTTTTATTTTTTAATTGTAATACAAAAAAATACGTGTTACAAAATCACAAATATCCAATTCTAATCAAATAAAACTATCAGAATATTTTTTTGACGATTTTTAATAGGGTTGACATGATTCATTTGATTGAAAACAGGTAAACATAGACAAAGGTGAAAATTTTACGCAGTGCGTAAAGCGGCTACTTAAACCAGCCAATGACAGATCATAAGCCCTGTGTGCCAAGACTACCTTAACCTATAAAATAAAATGTGTTATTTATTTAACGCGTGCGAGAAAAAAATAGATTTGAAAATAGAACTAGAAATATCTATTTATTTAATACTAAAAATGCCAAAAAAAATGTTCATTTGTTTGTATATGTGTCATTCTAGTCTCAACGGAGCAACCGATCGACTTGATATTTTGCACAGGGATAGCCGTAAAGGAGAAAAGTAAAATAAACTTCTTAGAAAATTTAGAATAGCACCCCTGGTTCTCTTATTATTATTATATTTCACACACAGAATTGTATTCTTCATCCGCCCGGACACAGATAAAACAAAAGTTTTTTCTAAAAATAATGTTTAAATTTTTATCAACTCTACAGCATAATACTTACAGAAAATATGAATTACCTATGAACATTTTGTCGATGAAAAGGAATTGCAAAAAAAGAAACATTATCTGGTTGTGGTCCCGTGGCTAGTGTTGCGGACTCATGGATCAGAAGTCCAAAGTTCGAACCCCACTCTACCCCAACATGATTTCCATTTTCTAATAGTGAGTTATTTACAATTCATTGAAAATTGCCACCAAAATTGAAATAATTTGGTAAATTATGAGAACGCCAATATTTCTTTTTCCTTTTAAAAAAAAGGTTTTTGTATCATAAAAACAAACTGAATTAAAGAAATAGGAAAATATATTTAGACAACATTTAAAAAAAGGATAGAATTTAAAAAATAAAATTGAACAAATAATAAATACACATTTTTTTCTTAAGGTAATAAATAAAATAAAACAAATAATAATAATAAGGGAAGAGAGGGTATGAAAGGCAGTTATGAAAAATACATTACATTATTTTTCAAAATTTTTGATTACTTGCTACACCTGTTATTCTTTTTTTTTCTCTGCTGCATTTATGTTTTTATACTTTGAAAATAATTTTAATTACTTATTTTGTATATGTATATAAAATCTATATATTGCTGCTCTTACTTTAATGTGTCATTAATTTTGAAGATGTTTTTTTCTAATTTACTCAAATTTATGGTCTTATATTATTTCATTTAAAGAATCTTTCTTTTCATCTTTTCTTTGAATCCCATAAAATATGTATGTAAATATTTATGTTTTTCCTTTTTAAAAAAGTTTTTTTTTTTATATCCACGGGTTGTGGTCCCGTGTCTAGTGTCTTGGACTCACGGACCAAAGGTCCGTTGTTCGAATCCCACTCTACCCCAACTTGATTCCAATTTCTAATAGTGAGTTATTTACAACTCGTTGAGAATGGCCGTCATAATTAAATATTTGGGTAAATCATAAGAACGCAAATATTTCTTTTTATAAAAATAAAAAACAACATGTTTTTCACTCTTCAATTTAATTCTTACCTTTTAACCACTTTTACAAAAAAAAAACTCTTCATTTTTAATATTATTTCCATTTGTAAATACTAACTAAAAAAAATCAAATAACTTTTTTTACGGTAATATTAATTTTTAAACATCTTCCATCTATGTTTTTTTTCCTCCCTTTTTGTTTTTTCATTTATAACCTTACATGATATAATTATTATATAATATGGAAACATTACTGGTCAATTAGAGTTAAGTCTAACTGTGTCAAATATAAAACTATGTAACCATACTGTATGTTTCCTGAATAAAATAAAATTTAAAAAAATAATCCAGACCAATTATTGATAAAAAAATCTTTCTAATTTTCTTACTTGCAATTTGCAACTAGCAGAAATCCAATCCGTGACACCAGTTTCGCGGTTAGCCTGCTGCGCCTGTAGGTTGAAGTGTAACACTTGTCTACAAACATTTGTACAAAATAAAAATATTGTTAATTATTTATTAGTCTAACGAGCATGATTATTGCCGCCAACTTTAAATGAGAAAAATGCAAATGCTTCAATTAAGATATCTCCCAAGTTATAATACGAATTAACATAGATTCAAAAAGTTTTCTATCCTTTTTTCGCTTATCTGTCTGTCCGCGGGTGTGAGGGAGCTAGAGGGTGTTAAGATATTGAAATACAAAGGAGGGATACCTTGGCGAGGAAGCTTCTCCAACTTTTTCGCTAAGTGGTGAGAAGTTAAATTACTTTTAAAAGTAAATGAAGGCAGAGAGATATTTCAACCACTCTGCCAAACAAGACTGACGTTTACGGAGTTGCGAAACTGAGGAACCCTAATACATTTTCAAAACGAGTTATTTAATGAATCTCCCATCACTAAATTATTATTACATAATTTTCATGTATTTTTTTTAAATATCAGCTCCCAAGTAGGTGCATATTGTGTCCTGTCCTCCCCCCCCCCCCCCTCAAGACGCAGGGGGCGAACCGTGTATAGAAGCGATTACCATTATATTCATTATATTTGACTTCCCATAATAATGTTTTACGGTAATTTTATTTACAGAAAAACAAACAAATAATTACTATTTCTTATAAATCATTGCCGCTATTTGTATTTTTCTTCCAGCTTATTTCTTATTCTTTGAAGATTCTCGATTAGAAAAACAGTGTTTCAAACATTTTTTCTCAAAGACTGTTTTTCTTTGAGATGATACTTTTGACATATGCCTCGCAACACATGTAGCGCTCGACGCGGCCGTTTTTGGCATTATTCATTTCTAGAAAAAATTGGCCGGTTGAAATTTCAATTGTAATGAGAATACCTTATACTGACTGAATTCATTGTGTTATTTTTTAATTATGGGTTTAATAAAAGAAAAATATAGCAACACAATATAATACGAGTATATCGAGAAGTTACATAGTTTAAATTGATTTCATAGATAAGAATCACACAGAACCATAGAAAAAATTGCAATTTAGAGTATATATCACATACATTACAATATTATGTATCTACTATGAAGGTACAATTTTTTTATATTTTTATAGCTTACCTGTAAATAAAATCACCATTCGCCACTGCCAAGTTGCGGTACATGTCATTATCATCATTATTTCCCTACCCGCTCCAAATGGGGAACAACATTTAAATTTGTACATCAGCGGGCTTATTAGCAAATTGCAATTTCCTCCTACCAACATTTTTTTTTCTTCTCTTTACCACATTGGCTTCTAAGTGGAGCATTTGGACATCGCCAGACGCCTTCAGGAGACCCTATCGCCAGCCAGCACTCTCGCCTTCTTCCACGCCAATCCCGCGATCTCTAGTTTCGGCGAATAAAACCGAACGATCGTTATCGACGGCATTCCGGGATGGTGGCAGCCCGCAGGTATAAAGAAGGAGCAACTTGTGTTAAGGTTCTCCTGAGGTATACGCAGCACGTGTCCAACCCAGGTCCGCCCATTTAAGGTATTCCAGAAAGTTTTTTTTTCGTCGTAAAATTTCGTATTTAAAATATCTAAATGGGGACAGAGTAAGAAAAATTGGAAGAGCAACAAAGGACAAAATTAGTTTTGAGCATTTTTTTAGGCAATGGATTATAAAATTGTTGATTCAATGGGACAATTGATTGAAATATGCTTTAGGTGATAGGGACTATCTATTGTTCCATTTTTTTCAACAAAAAAGACCGATCAGTTACAAAGTGAATCCCGATTCTATATATAAAGTTAATTTTATTGCTTTCATCCCTTGGCAATTGGTTAAGGCTGTGTCAACTATCTACGTACATTTTAATTATCATCTTAATGGTATTCAGTCTATGCACTTAACAATGGGAAATGTTAATCCATGCGACAATATTCCCTGTACGATTTCATAAATTGCAACCGGATGGTTCGAAATAACACCTGCACTATAGAAGATCTGAGTATATTTGAGTACGGTTTCAACGGCAAACGTCTGGGTCTCAAAGGGTTACCAGTCCCCTAGAAAGAGAAGCTCTTTGATGATAGGAATCACATTCTCTAATGACATACTGTATTGGAAATAATCCCTTGAAGCCCAGCAAAATCGAATAAATATTTTTATTTTATTTTATTTAGAACGTTTACGACCTAAGCCGGTCGCACTGATATCAGGAGTTTGTTTGAAACTGGCTTCCATTTATAAAAATATGACAGAAAACAATTATAGCAATGACATAAAGAAAACAACCGGGTTGTGGTCTCGTGGCTAGTGATGCGGACTCACGGATCAGAGGTTTGAGGTTCGAACCCCGCTCTTACACAACTTAATTCCCGTTTTCTAATAGTGAGTTGTTTACAACTCATTGAAAATGGCACCAATTTTTTTATAATTTAGGTAAATCATATGGATGTAATTATTTCGTATTAAAAAAAAGATAAACATTAATATATGTATGTAAAGAAGGGGCAACTTGGGTTTAGGTTCTCCTAAGGCATGCGCAGCACGTGTCCAAGCCAGGTCCACCGCCACATCCTTAAGACGCTCGTTATAGGAGGCTGCTGCGTTCGTTCTCGGACTTCAATGTTAGTAATTAAATCGAACCACCTTACACCTTATGTACTCCTCAAGCACGTACTCTTAAAACTCAGAAACGTAGGTAAAGTGCTCGGATTCGTACACATATAGGAGTACTGGTTTTATTCAAGAGTTGAACAATCGCCATTTCGTTTTTACCGCCTACAGACTTGAGTTCCAGACAGAACGCACCGTGTTAAAAGTTGTTGCGGGAATTGATAGGGAGGTTGTGAGCTCTTTGTGCATGTTATCATCCATCGTGCTCCTATCCACCATCAAAGATGTTACTACAATATATCTGTTTCAATCACGTCTGAAAAAACATCTCCTTTCTCTTCCTTAATCTCTTATCCTTTCTTTTTTCCCCTTTTTCCTTTCCCCATTGAGTAATAGTTTTGATTTCAGGTAATATATAAACAAATACATTTATTTCTATTTTTGTTAATCTTTAGCTTTTTAATCTTTTTTTCTATTGAATATGTTCTGTAACTGAAATTATAAAAATAAAACTTTTATTTTATTGGTTGGTTGGAAGAAATTGCCATTTGGCAATAATGTATTAATAACATTTTGTACAAAAAGTTAAATAAATAAATCATCCTATGTAATAAAAAAGTCTCATAATACTGCTGGGGAGGGAATAGGGTGGGATTACATCTCATGTGTAAGTAGCGAATTCACCAATAATATTTTCAAGAATTCGATTATTTGACCGTCTGTCAGATTGTTAAATAAAACAGGGTAGACATTTCTTTAGTATTGCCAGTCCGGTAATTTTTTTACTCAGCTTTCTATTGATGATCCTTAGTATAATATTTAACAGTATCAATTTACTTAATTACTAAATGATTATAAAATGTTTTTTTTTACGTTTGACTTATAAAAGAACCTGTTTTTATTTATTGTCCAGTCAGTGAAACATATTTTTTGTGCTAAAACATAACAACAAAATTATCTTATATTTGTGTTATGATAATATATTGTTGACGATCTGGTAACATTACGCAGCCACTTAACCCATGCGCGCTGGCTCGATGTCAGATTTTTGGACACAGTGCGATGTATGCAAACATGATTCTACGCGTCTTATGGTATATTATAATTCTATGCATTCGAACAAACTCAAAACATTGTTCATTTTATTTACATTAATAATTGAGACACAAGTCTCAACTTCATGGGACTATAGTCCTGTGTTGTAATATAATATCACTTCGTAATTTACAAACTTAATATATTTACTTATGTTTTTTTTATGTAAACGCCCCCTGTGAGCGTTTAATATGATTAAATAAAAGACCAAAAGAAATTTATAGACACTTTAGTTGAGAAAATAGGTTGCTTTATAAATAAAAGGCCTTTTTTGTATACAGGAGTTGCTTTATTATTTACCTTGCTTATAATATACAAGGTGTTTATTTCAAAAGTGCATTTTTCTGCAATTAAATTTCTTAAAATTTATCTAAACTGTTGGGATCAGGAGGGATATACTAATGTGGGCCAATCAGGAACTTCTCAGCATTTGCTTATGTGGAGGGGAAACCACTCAAAACTCTTCAGGAGAACCCGGCCTATTAGCAGTAAGCAGTAAATATATTTGAGCCTCTTCTGTAACTAACACTTTTATGTAACAAATCGAAATGTTAATTAAGTGTGTTGGCAAACAATAATTATTTATGAACTTAATTTAAATACGTTTAATCTTATTAAAATAATTCTCATTCTGGAAATTAGTATTACAAGGAATACCTCGTAATACTGATAAGGATCGTTAACAGTAACCACGTAGTTGTGCAAAACAATCCTACCAACATGTGTATTGTGTATATTAGGCGTAGAAATTCAAGAAAATATGTTATCAATATCCGATGTGTGTAATTAACAATATATTAGCAATCCTTTATGGGATTACGCCTTGTCGTTATTACGGTAATCTGATTATCAAATATATTTCGTTTCGAGATTGATAAGAAAACCACAAGGCTGTTTGCCATATTGGAATAACATGTATACAATTTTAATTAATTCCTGCTAACAAGCATAAGCGGAGAAACCTTTGACGTTTGGTGAAATGAGCGAGGAAGGTTTGTTTCAGGAACAACCGAAGTGTGGTCGGAAAGCCATATAATATGACCTTTGAGAAGCTTGCACAGCAGGGCATACACTGGCATACACTGGTGGTTTTAGAAAAAAAATATATAACTATTACATTTTTTCCCAAGGGTGAATAAATCATGTAAGGGGCGTTTTAACTGATTGGTTTTCTGACTTTTAATTTAACAATATTTTAAATTATGTAAAAAAAAAAAAAAAAATGTAACTGTTTGCAAGCATAATAGATAAAAGTTATGATGGAACTACAATACAGATCAAATGCTTAAATGTATCCAAGTCATATTGTTTGCACTGCATGAACCACAGATTAGAATTAGCTATAGGAATGATTTGAATTGTCGTAATAGTAGTAATTTAAATGTTTTTTTTTTCTGAACCCTCTCAGCCAGAAAATGGTGATTTCAGCCTTTTCACTTTTAAAAGACAAAAGAAACCGTAATATAAAAAAAATCTATTTGAATGTATCGAATTTGTCATTGTTTTTTTTTTTATTTATTCAGAAAAAAATATCTGTTCTTCAGAGGCAGACGGATGTACGGACGATTTTTGTATACAGTTTATGATCATGTCCATTTATTTTATAGAAATGTAAGTCTTACAATAAAGAAACTAATGTATTAAGATTCCGAAAATACACGTTATAGCTATAAATTATTAGAAATATAAAAAAGAAAGAAGATTCATTAGGCTTTTGTTGAACATTTCACGTTTGGATTTGCATCCGTCTGCCTTTGAGGTACATATATATATATCAACATTTCCCATTACGTAAAAGATTTTTTTTATACATAATGGGGAGTAGCGTCATGTTTATTTAACTTTTAATTAGTTAATATTTTCAGTATAAAATGTAAATCTCAAAAAATATACGGTGGTTTCAATCAATAGTACACAAAAAGGAATTATAAATATAATTATTATTTTAATCTTTCAAACTTTTGCAGACATGTACTGTATTAAAATAATGAAGAATATACTTACACATTTCGCAAAGTTATTAGTTGTCGTTTAATTTCAATTAGGGGATAATTGGTAATAATAATTTTAATTAAAAATACGTGGGTATTCCGTCTTCTGTTGTCAGCAGGTGAAACTGGAGCTGGAGAGATGAAGTTGTTTTCACACAAAACCCTAAAAAAAGAAGCCATGTATATACTTTATTACTTATATGTATATATGTACATATTGTACATGCAGGTACAAATTATGAAAAAAAATATAGCTTACCGATAAAAAAGTCACCGTTCGCCACTGCTGTCCATGGAATCCGGAACATTCTACCCCTGCACCACATTTCGAACGCGTCTATCAATCAACGTTCTCTTTCTCTCATAAAAGCCCACGTTTCTGCGGCTTACAAGAATAAAGAAAAAATAAAGGTTTTACCATGTATGTAACTATTTATGCATAAAAACGAGTTTTTATTTTTAATTTTCGGGTTTAAAAACGACCACATACAACAGACGGCTAGCACTTGGTGTCAATTTATTTTTATTTCATATCGAATGCGCTTCTCACAAACATTGCGTACTAGTATGTCGCAGTAACGTAATACGTACCATTTGTCCTATAGGGTGTTAAACGTCCCGTTTTTAAATCATTAAAAATATGCATATGTTAAAACCATATTAGAAAATTATTCTGACGTCGCACGGAAAAAAAATACCTTTGCCATCGTTATGTTTTGCTGATTTAAAAATGAAAATAAATAATAACTTGTAAAGACCCTTTGGTTTATCAATAGTCACCATATTATTTATCTTATAATATACCGTCAAACTAAGATCATCTGTATCAATAAGTGCCAGACGTTAACAGACTTAAATTAAGATTAACAAATTACAACAGGGATGGAGAATTTCTGAAATAAGGGAATATGGAAGTCTAGACATTTACAAGGCTTATGACCTGTCATTGGCTGGTTTAAGTGGCCACTTTACACACTGTGTACCATTCACCATTTGCCTATGTTTGAACATCCATATTTCTTAAATTCTTCCATTTGTTGATTTTAGTGAAGTTTATTTGACACTTTATATACATATACAATAAATATACATATAAGGGCGGGCATATTGCCTTAACACAATTTCTTCCTACCTACCCAACCGTTCAGTTTGAGAAAATTATAAATACATGGACATATTGAATCTTACAATTTTATACAAAAATTGAAAGCAAAGATTAACAAAAATAAATATATAAAAAAAAAATAACACTATACTATAAAGAGAGGAGAGGGGATGGGAAGGAAAGAAGAAGAATAAAGGAACAATTTAAATATTTAGATAGTGACATTTCAATCTTGACTTAAATGTAAATAAAGAAGGGGCGTCTCTAACATTAGTGGGTAGATTATTCCACAATCGAGCGGCTACTACTGTGAAAGAGGAGGCAAGAAAATTAGAGCGATGACTGGGTATTAAAAGGGTTCTCTCGTTGCTAGAACGAAGAGATAGTTCGTGTCCGAAGTCAAAGAGCTGAAACCTTTATTGTTGTGAAGAGATTCATCTGACTGAATTAATTCACATACTAGGCAACGCATGAAAATAATTTTTTAATTTTTAAACTTCTTCTTGGACCATTTAGTTTTATTACAATATTTGAGTTTGGCCAAAGTTTGTCTACAAACATTTGGACAAACTCAAATATTGTTTTTAATTAAGGAAATGTTTTGAATGATCACTTCTTATTGCTTTTGAAATAATAATTATCTTGGACTTGGTTTGTCAATAAATTGAATAAATATAATATTTTTTAGTTTAAAGGTCGTCTCCTTTGAAAAGTATCCGTCGAAGTTGTAATAATCCAATCCGTGTTTTGACATCCCTAGGATTTCTCAGAATTATAGCGCTCTACGCCACCTCAGATGATTATTCATCCAATCAGATTTGCTGGGGATTTAGCCCCAAATAGCGCTCATCCGGTACAAATACGACGAAAGTTTGTTATTACAACTCTAATCAGTAGCGACCTTATTGTCTGGTCACAACCAATCCGATACTCAATAATACCCTGTCACTGTAAACCATCAATCTTGCAATAAACTCTCAGTACCAAAAAAATATTATTGATTAATCATGTTATTTAAAAACGTAGACTTCATTTTCCATTACGTATTAGTAACTTAATGTTATTATATATTTTTGTTAAACCACATATCAAATTTTTTGTGCCTACCAGTTTCGAGACGTACCCGTCTCTTTGTCAGGACACCAATTTAACCAACATGCCAAACCCACTGTACACCTTCACCATAGTTGTTGCACAGAAATATAAAACCAACACGAAATTCATTTTAATAAGCAACCCTTACTTGCACTGGTTAGGTTACGAAAATATTTTATACTGTGGGAGAAATCGTTGAAAAAATAGGCAGGGAATGAAGGTAGGGGCGTGAGTTTAATCGGTATTGGGTGACCATTACAATGGAACAACGCAAAATGGGATAACATATATGGGGTACGAAGAGACGGGTACGTCTTGAAATCGGTGGACATAGAAAAGTCGGTAAGTGGTAATATACCAATATTGAATAACATTTTTGAAATGTTTGACTACAAAGTCAATGCTTTAAATACAAGGCATATCCAGAAAGTAAGAATACTGTTTGGCTCCCGTGATGAAAGATTTTTTTTTCCAAATGTTGGCAAACACTGGTGATAGTAGGGGGTCTCCTTAACACAACGAGCACCGGCGACCTTCGTGTGTACCAAAACTTGGTTCGTAGTGTTCGTTTCTGTTAAAGATGTCAATAAAAAATCCCACCAAGTCTAAGGTGAGCGCTGTCATAAGGTTCCTTCTCGCGGAAGGAAAAACTCAGACTAAAATTTTTTCACGGATCAAAACTGTTTATGGCGAAGGTGCTTTGTACCGAACAAACGTATTTGTATAACAAACGAATATTCATTATGGAGCAAATAAGTGGAAGACCTTCAATTGTAACCGGTGAGTTGGTGAAACAAGAGGTCTTGAAGTGGACGAAGGAGATGGCGGGAGAATTCTATAAGGAGAGCATCTATCAGCTATCTCTATGTTGAACAATATCACTTTGGACATTGTCATTTTTCACGTCTCTAAGGGAGTTTTTCGTTACAAGATTTTCTTACTTTTTTAACATATTATTCTTTGGATATTATGTATTATAATGTGTTTTTTTTTATATATATACCTAATTATTTTCATTATTTCTATATGTATGAATTAAGATATTCCATTTTGTAATGTACATATACATAAATAAATAAATGAAATTGAAATTGAAATTGAAATTGCAATTGAAATCAAAAAGCTTGTGCCACGGCTTACAACTTGCATTGAACGGGAAGACGACTACGTGTAAAATAGTAATATACATGCATACAAACAATTTACAGTATTTTTTTTAATACAAAAAATTTGTACTATTACTTTCTGAATATGCCTCGTATTAATGATAACTTAGTATCGACTACATTAACTTGAACAAAAATAAAGTGGTAGAATGATTACAAAACCCGCTCAGTTGGCTTTTTCTTCTTTTGAGAAAATCACGTTTACTCAACGTGTCCGGCCGGATCATACCCTGCCACTCTTATATATAGCGATGGATATCGTCTTGCTATTTACTACAATAAAGTCCCCAGGAGTGCAGCCTACTTTCATAAGCGGGCATGTCAGTAGGTGGCTGTCGTCCTGGGTTTCGCCGCAGTCACACAGGATAACATCACCAGAGAGAGACCCCACTTAGGAGATTTTTTTTTAAATCGTGTATCACCCATCCTTAGTCTGTTGATGGCGATTCTGAGGGGGACAAGAAAGGACCCTCCACGAATGATTGCATGCTAAGTAATAAAAAACATACTAGAAATTAATAATTCAAAACCAAGCATTTAAGAAACGCAGACGGAATCGGAATGACTAAACTAAGAAATCTGGCGCCCCCTGGAAACGACAAAACTTTGCCAGTTCTTCTTCACCCAAAAGTAAAAAAAAAAACACAAAAAAAAATATTGTTTCGAAATTCGTCTTGAACGGACTTTACCTACTACCTTAATAATAAACGCGTGAATCGCGACTGACCTAAATGTTTTTGTAATATTTTAAAATCGTATTATTTCATAGATTTTTCGAAACATTAATAAATAATACCCTTTCATTGTCTTTCCCAATATTCATCCTCAGCGGGTTTTATAAATCAACGACTCAATCAGTAAAAATCTTGCCCTGGTGAAAAGCGAGAAATCAAAGTTTAAATATATATATATATATATTTATATTTGGTTAAAAAAATCAATAAGCGTGTTTTTAAAAAAACGCGTGTTTTCGAAATAAACATTTTAAGAACTAAATTAACATTCTGTTTCTTTGATTTTTCATAAATAAAATGATTTTTTTGTTCGTTTTATGCTGACATTAATAGACTTTTAGTGAACGTGTATAATTAGTGTTTTATTTTATCGAATATTTTAATAATATTATAATACAGTATTATAACGCACACTTACGTCGTGTCTTTAGAATATTAGTCTTGTATAATAAAAAATCAGCCTCTCTATAATACTGGACAGAGGATTGAAAAAGTTGGCAGCTTTAAATACTTGAAAGTTCCCATAACTGAGGATAAAAGCATGCACAAAGAGCTCGCAATCCGCCTAGGAATTTCTGGAGCAACTTTTAACATTATGCGTGTTGACTGAAACTTTAGTCTATATTCGGTAAAAACGAAATGCCGATGATTCAACTCTTGTAAAATGCCAGTACTCCTATATGGGTGTGAATCTTGGCACCTTACCAAAGCTCAAAACACCAAACTTCTGAGTTTTGTGAGTAAGTGCTTGAGAAGAATATTAGATATGAGGTGGTTTGATTTTACAACTAACATTGAAGTCCGAGAACGGACGCAGCAACCTCCGCAAGCGTCTTGAGGATCCGGCGGTGGACCTGGCTTAAACACGTGCTGCGCATACCTCAGAAGAAACTAAACCGGAAAGACCGTCGATGACGATCATTCTACTTTATTCGGCGGAACTGAGGGGCGCTGGATTATCGTGGGATGAGGCGAAAATACTGGCTGGCGATAGGGTCTCCTGGAAGCAACTGGTGGTGTCCATATGCTTCACCTAGAAGTGGATGTGAAAAAGCAGAAGAAGAAAAGAAAAATAAGAAAGATACCTTAATTCTGCCATCTTTATCATACAACTTATTTCAACGCGAAGCACTCGTTAAAACGATTCTCTATCTGCCAGATTTATTAAATGTTAATATTTATTTAGGAGTCCTTAGGATTCACCGGAGAATGTTATGAATAAAACATTGGATTAGCCACTGAATTAACTGCTCTCTACAATTGCAAGTTTCTTGTTAGTTCAGACATGATAAGTTAGTAGAGACGTTTGTATTGCGATGTAATTTTAACAAAGCCTAAAGTAATTTTATTCGTTGCGAAGCCGGCTATCGGTGATGAGGCTAAGTCTAACATTGTTATTTATGATTTAACATTAGTGCCTTAAGTGGTATGATGAAAAATCAGATTGTTTAAAGTTAGGTTAGTTTAGAAAATATCATTATGGACGATGAATCCCTGATATATATATATATAATATAATCAATTAAATATCTCGGTGTATACATAGACTAAAACTTAAAATGGAAAGACCATATCAGTGAACTAGTTAAACAAATTAGAAAATGTATGTACATATTTATTAGATTAAGGAATATTTTAAAAATCAATAATTTAAAAATAGCTTATTACTCAATCTTTGTTACAATATTTGATTGTAGGGTGCGGTGGTTCATACGCCAATATTTTAAACCCTTTTAAAATAGTACAAAGATTAATTATGAAAATAATTCTAAAGAAACCCTTAACATTCAATACGGAAAGTCTATTTAAAATATTTAATTTTCATACTGTAGACACTCTTCATAAATTATATTCTATTATTCAAAAATATAAAAAAGAAAAAAAAATTAATTTAAGATGAATAAGTCACTCAGATACCAAAATAATATTGAAATTCCTAAATTCCACACAGGTCATGGTCAAAACAGCTTTGTCTTCAAAAGTGTAAAAAATATAAGAATCTTCCCAATAAAGTAAAAACTATTAAAAATAATATATTAATTAATAAATTTTGAGTTAATCTGAAAAAAAAAATTGAACGCGTGTAAAAACTGCATTAAATTTTAATTAGTATGAATGTGTTATTGTTTTATGTTTTTTTCTTTATATATCCTATGTTTTTATTTTTTCTCATGTACTCGTATTTAAAATTATATAAACTCTTATAATAAACCATAAACAACTACAACAGTGTAAGTCACTCTCCAAGCACAAGAGTTAGTCTCTTTTTTGGAGAGTTACAGTGATAACTTTTACTAGATGTGTAAAAGTAGATATGTATAGAATTTTAAAAAAACATGTACCTTTTATGAAATTTATTAATAAAAAATAAAAAATATAATAGATTGTGCGCAGCTTACCATTAAATTTGACTAACAATAATAATGTTTTATAGTAGTTTTAAGTATGGGAAAATAATTTATACTTATTATAAATTAACGTCACTATATCTTCCTCAAAAAATAAATATAAACATTCATAAGCGCACCTAGCGCCCCGCCCGTTTTCTGTGGGGGAAAAAATTTACCGATTACTGCAGCTTATTTTGTCATACAAAATGTATACTTAATTGACTTAGTGCTTTTTCGCAGAATACCTACGATGTACCGACTGGGTTTTGGAATGTCAGAATACGACATCTCAAAACCCAGTCGGTATATCGTAGGTATTCTGCGAAAAAGCACTAAGTCAAAAGTTCTACTTCTGAGATAATTGAAGTTCAAAGTTTCTCACGCAATAAGTTTTTTCTATGCCAAACATTACTAAGCTAACTTGAAAAAATGGTAAATTTATACATTTACTACATTTTATTCAATGGTTCAATAAATAATAACTGAACTTTCTAAACATTTTTTTCTAAAGAATAGTGGATTGTCATGACTTAGTGCATTTTCGCTGATACATAATACCACAGTAGGGAATTATAATTAAAGTCACATTGTACCTACTATAGTCAATTTGTGAGAAATGTTTTTTTTCATGAATTAAAAAAGTTATGTAATCATTTTATCTAATGTACAGTACCTATTACATTAGGTAAAACAATAATTAATTAGTAAAAAGAGAAAAGAAAGAAAATAATAATTGCCACGTTTTCCCCTGAGTGAAGCATGTGGACATCACTTACTAGACATCTCCAGGATATCATGTCACCGACCAACAATCTAACCTTTTCTCAAGTCAGTACTGCTCCATAAGGTACGCTGAATACATTCGAAATATTTTTATTGATGGTCCACCAGTACGGCGTCCCTTGTCCCTTGGTGCTTTTTCCTTGAACGGATTTATGCTATAGTGTCTTATTACAAAAAATATCTCGACTTGTAGTGTATATAGAACTTAGTGCGTTTTTGCAGATTGTAGAGTATTTTTTTAACAGTACAACCTCATTATTAAGTCAAAACAGCAAAAAATTTGACTTGCTGGTGCTTTTTCGCAGAATACCCACGATATTTTCCTTCCTGAGTTCACTCGCATATTACAGATATTATTTGAAGCTTCTCTATTAAAAGAATAGCATTTCGAACATTATTTCCAACGACCATTTTCCTTCTATAGTATTCTGTTGACATATGACGCCAGTTCTTTCGTCCGCCCGTCCAAGTAAGTGGCGCTCCGCTCGGTGCTGTGTCAATTTTTGGCATTGTTCATTTTTATAAGGTTTTTGAGAAGGGAATAGGAAAGTCTAGACATTGACAGAATTTGGAGGAAATCCAGCACGTCTGCAAGTATTTGAACATACTAAAAACATTGTAAATATTTGAAGCAATAATAATAATATGACTCCGTATTTACTTTGTGTAAAATTACTGACAAATTTAAATACTTGGGAGTTCACATAACTGAAGATGAAAGCATGCACAAAGAACTCGCAACCAACAACTTTTAAGATGATGCGTGTTTTCTGGAACTCTAGTCATTACTTGATCAAAACGAAATGCCGATTATTTAACTCTTATATATTACCAGTACTCTTATATGGATGCGAATATTGGCACCTTACCAAAGCTCAGGACACCAACTTCTAAGTTTTGAGAGTAAGTGCTTGAGAAGAATATTAGGTATAAGGTGGTTCGATTTTAGAAGTCCGAGAACAGACGCAGCAGCCTCCTATAACGAGCGTCTTGAGGATGCGGCAGTGGTCCTGTCTTGGACACGTACTGCGCATGCCTCAGGAGAACCTAAACCCAAGTTGCCCCTTCTTTAAACCTGCGGGCTCACGCCGTCCTGGAAGGCCGTCGATGACGATCTTTCAACTTTATTCGGTGAAACTAAGGGGCGCTGGATTGACGTGGGAGAAAGCATTAGTGCTTGCTGGCGATAGGGTCCTCGGAGACAACTGATGATATCCACATGCTCCTCTTAGGAGCGGAAGTGGAAAAGAAGAAGAGAAAATGACTAAAACAATTGTAATATGCAGACCGGTTTTAGAATATGACTTTTCTTTTATTTGTATAAATTGTTTAAACTTAATAAGAAGTCTACAGTTTATTTTAAAGCATTGAAAAAGGAACAGTCATGTTCTGAAACCGGTCGGTTCATTAAATTTATATTTGTGATTTGACACAAAATAAATACGTTATTACATTACTTAATAATTTGGTATTTTTAATTTTTTTTTTTTTGTTTAAAATGATGACATTTGTATGTTTTTTAATACATTTTGATTATTTTATGTTACGTAACTATATTATTAATGATTTCAATGTGTAATACTCAATAAACAATTTGATTGTAATTAATAAGATTTTTTTCCTTAAGGTATTCCATATTCGGTACATCTTCTCAACAAAATATTATTATTCTCATTTGGGTGGATACACAATAACAAAAATTTACTTTCCACTTTTTTTTACAAATAAAAACCACAATTTTAAAGCAATAACCAAGAGCAAAGAGAACGGGCGACTAGTTTGTTTAGTCTAACTTTTCTCCAAAATTTAATCTGACGGGATGAAACAAAGATGCTTCCTTTCTTATTAAGGAGAATACTATTTTTCCAACCGCCACCCCCGAAATAGTAATTGAGATATATATTCATGTTAATAAGTTCAGGAGCGTGGTGTGAAATAAAGAAGGGGACGTACATACTTATAAAGTCTACAGTGGCGGTACAAAAAGGGAGAGAAAAGTTATAACTGAAGTTCCTATCTTACAGTTCACACTTCCATGAGTAACGCGAGGAAAGATGCCTAGTATGTACCTACCCATTATAGATAACCAAGAAGTAACATACTTTACGGACCACGTGTTTGTGTGGTTTGTATTTGCAACAAAAAAATATCATCAATATCAAACATTTATCCGTCAAAATACAGCCTATCTCAATTATTGATTGTATGAAGGTAAGTTTTGCGTTTTAAATACAAGGGCCGCGATTATGAAAGCTATCTTCATCGTTGCATGCCGAGACATTATACTTTACTTCTGTGCTATCTCTATCAACCTCGGTATATTCTCGCGAGTTGTCATCTCAACATCATATGATCGAACCCAACTAATGAAGTCCGCGTTCTTTACTTAATTAAAAAATTTAATAGTTCTCGTTTATATTTTAAATAGACTTCTGTATTACGAAGTGGTTATTTAAAAGCGACTATAAACTCCAATAAATCCTAATTCAAGCAAAAAAAAGCTTTGCCTGAAGATGATTTTTACAATTGCCAAGACGATATGCTTACCGATCGTCTGTATTTATCTAACGAGCGATTACAAGGTCGGCTCCTTTAACGTCTGGATACGTACACTCAGGGAGATATTAAAACAGATGGAAAAAATAGGAAAACTAAATTATTTTTTTATAGTGGCAACATTTTTACGCCTAGATGCTATTATAGGTTAATAGGGCAGAATCTAGTGACATTACTTGTGCATCTAGGCCTTTGTTTTCAAAGCCGAGAGTTTTGTCAGAATTCGATTCGACTTATTTATTTCTCTCTCATATTTTGAATAGGCTTTTAATAAAAAAAGTGTCAGCTTCAGAACGATGAAAAATTGAAACTTATCGTAATTAAAGGTAAAATTGCTCTGTAGGACTTTTTTTACACTTTTAATGCATAGATATCCGTTGATACTTTCCGATGTACCTACCTCAAAACGTAAAGGGGGGGGATCGATTGTGTATCTTCGTAATTGCTCTGGAGAATTAGTCTTCAACTATTCCGTTATAGTGAAAGTATGACTTTCTTAGCTCTCCATCACAATCGGGGCCCAGTTCAGGGATTATGAATTATTGTAAGAACCTTAATAATATTTAAGATAATCTACTATGGTTTCAATAATATAGAGCGTAAACAGAAAATCTAGAGTTACAAATGATCGAAATCATGTAACAAATGCACGCTTATAATGAGATAATCTGCATACAGGTAATCGGTACAGTATTGAAGAATACAAATTATTATCTTGTTTACATGTAAAAATAATTCAAGATAATCTGTAATCGTTTTGGAGAAATATTTATTTAACGTAACGAATATTCGCGATAATCAATAAACCTTAAATATTTGCCTTCACTTAACAAGTTAGATATAATCCACAATCGTTGCGATATTGAAGAACGTAAAACTGATCCACTCGCCCTCACGTAACTAATGTTCGAGATTATCTACATTACATTACAATTAGGCCTTCCATTTGAGTCTCGAGACATTTTCAATATCGAGATGCAAGTATTGAAAGTTCAAGACCAGCCGTACGATTCTAAACGCTCTCGATTATCACTTAATTTACATATTAATTAAAAAATATAACGATGACAATACCATAGTAAAATGATAATATAATAATAAAAGAATGTAATAATAAACAATAAAAATAAAATATTTTACATAAAACATTATTTTTTTCTTTTCTATATGAACACCTTACTGGGCATAACCATTCAGGCATTCATTCACAATATTTTTATATTATTTTCTAGTACACAATAAATAAATATAATTTAATAGATAACACTGTATTGATGTAAACATAAAATATAAATAGCAGGCATGCAACAATAATTCCGAGTTCAAATAGACTACTGTTTTGGTGGGGTGACCATCTCAAGGCAGTTTTCGAGATTCAAATCCAGAAGCCATTTTTTAACAAATAATTTGAAATTCTGTTTATTTGTATTAAATTTTAAATCAAGAAGTACAGTGTTGTAAATTTTGGGAGCAAGGTACATGTGACTCCTCTGACCAAACGATGTTGTCATTTTAGGTGTCATAAATAGTTGTCTCTTTTTTCATCTTGTTTCATAGAATGTATTATATTTACTCCCACTATTTTTATGTGTGTAAACGAGAAGTGCCCTAGCGTACAGTTGCCTGAAGTCCAGAACACCTATTTGTTCAAACACCTCCATTGTGGGTGTTCTGATGGGGACCCCGAGCAGAGCCTTGAGTACATACTTTTGTGCTATTTCCAAGGTATGCATGGCCCTTTTGCTGGCTCCACCCCGTGCAATTATTCCGTAATCTATAATGGTTTGGCACATTGTGTAGCATACTCGATTTAAAGTTTTTTTTGTCAAGAATGTTTCTTACGGTATTAAATACATAAAAAGGTTTTTTAACTCTAGCTGAAACATTATCTATGTGAACTGTCCAGTCCAAGGTACAATCGATTTCAATTCCTAGATATTTTATATTTTTTACATTTTTTATAAAGTTACGTGTACATTTGTCACTATCTAGATCAGTTTTATTGCATTTATGTATCATTAATATTTCACACTTAGGTTGTCCTTTTTTTGTTATACTAAAATTAATGAATTTTGTCTTTTCTTCGTTTAACGTCAGTAGATTTGAGTCTAAATAACCCTTGATTGTGAAAAGCGCTTTTTCCGCTGTTTGGTAGGTTTCCTCACAAGTGTTTTCATCAATGAGAATAACAGTGACATCGGCAAAGCTTATTACTTTCATTTTTTCTTCTTGAGGGCTGAGGTCATTTGTTACAGTAAGACAAAATGAAAGTAGAATTCGACGATCTCAGTGCTAGCGCTGGCAATACTAAGAATCTAAAGCAAAAAACACACCTGCCAGGTCTAATCTATGTTTTAAATTTGACTGAGACTGAATCAGTGCATCACTGCTCGAAGTTGCACATATTTTTTCTTAGCTTTGTCTGCAGCATGATGTCCGCCGGTTGCTAGCTGCCTTCACCGTTAACTAGTTGTTGATTTAAGAAGATTTTATGTTAATTTTAGTTCGGTTATTGTGATCTATGATGGTGAAATAGGAATAAGTACGCTTTGGTGTAATTTATTTACTACCTGCACTATTTTCTTTATACGAATTATCTTTAGTATCGAATAGTCTCGAAGTCTCAAAAAATATCGAGACTCAAATTTGTGTCTAGACTGGAAATTCTAATAACAATCTTGCCTTCACGTAACAAGTTTAAGAAAATCAAAAATCGTTCCAATATTGAAATGTGCAAAAAAGACCACCTTGCCATCATGTTACAAATATAAATATCCCGGCGGCCTATATGATTCTATTTTAAATAACAAACAAACTTTGTATCCACAGAATTAAGAATAGTCCAGAAAGAGCGTAGAATCATATTTGAAAACATCGGACTGTGTCCAAAAAAACCCCACTATGCCCCACTTTGCCGCGTGCATTCGTGATGTCATTGCGTTATGTTGCACGATGGAAAAAAAATAAACATAAAACTGAAAGGTAAAAAAAAGCAATCTGTTAATGTCTTTCAAATTTTATTGTACACGGGGAAATATTGATTGACACAACAGAGTAGATAAGTAAAGGGTCATTTAATAAGAGTAATTGAATTAATAAACTTTGAACTTAAAATATGAAACAAATTTTATTTTACATAAAACGGATATTTTTATATCATGATAAATAATATTTGATGTTTTAAAGATAATGTTGGACAAATGTCCACAATAGAGTTGTTGTTTAATCCACAGACAGACACAATCAATCATTTTTAGAATAACAATATATAAGATTTCCCTACCCGCACCTAGTGATACATTCTAGTATATTTAAATATATTTGTTGCATGGAAAATACGGTGATCAGTCTTATGCTTCAGGTGCCAGTCCAGAAACAGTGAAATATTGCAGTCAATCACCTTTGAAACCAATATTTCATGTCCACTCTGCCAGGAGTCGAACTCGAGACCCCAAACATGGTATGCGATATCGCCTACCATGTTTGGGGTATAGTAGTAGGTGTCTATGCGACTCGAGTGAAATCATCTCCCATCCACTATCCAAGATGTTTCTACAGTATCTCTGTTTAATTCACGTCTGCAGAAACATCTCCTTTCTCTTCCTTAATCTATCCAAGATTCCTCATTTCTCTTTGCTCCCTTTTCTTATTGAGTAATAGTATTGATTAAAGGCAATTTATGTACAAATACAGTTAGTTATTATTAACAAATTACAACAGGGATGAAGAATACCTTAAATAAGGGAAGCCAATGACAGGTCACAAGCCCTGTAAATTCCTAGACTTTCATATTCCCTTATTTAATTTATTCTTCATCCCTGTTGTAATTTTTTAATCTTATTGACTCCCGAGGGGGTGAAATCCAGTCTTTTGTCTACAAACGTTTGGACAAAATTAAATATTGTAACAGTTAGTTATATTTTGTGTATCTTTAGCTTTTTATTTCATTTTCAATTAAATACGTTTTCTTGCCTAAATTACATAAATAACACAATAATTTTATTGGTTGGTTGGAAGAAATTGCCATTTGGTAATAAGCCTGCCAACGTACAATTTAAATTATGTACAAAAAATCAAATACATAAATATTTTTTTCTCCAAGGGGAGCTTATCTCCACTCGATTTCCTATTTCAAGATTTTAACATGGAGTCGTAACTACTCGTCTAGGTTTCTGGTTGTGCTTCACAGACAAAACTGTGTTCTTCATTCGTTCAGACACAGTTATATAAATAAAAAAATATTTTAACGATCGTTGCAATATTGGAAAAAACTATTAGGTATCGCTAAAGTTAAAATATTTACCAAGCAATTTGCTATAAATTTTAGAATTGCACTCATAAAGCATAGGTGTTATGCTTACCCTGTCATTGTGTAAAAACGAGGGTGCCTTGGGAAAGTGTTCCTTTGAAAATAAATCTAAAATTACGAAATAAGAGTGTGGAGACCTCTTGACACGTGTTTCTCAACGACTTTAATGCGACTCAAATGCGCGCTACGACATTTTAAGGAAAAAGAGGAAAAAGCAATACAAAGCAGATATAAGTACATTTTCTTACAATACATTGAAATTATATAATAATTTTACGAATTATAATTTTTTTTAAATAATGTCCGTTTTTATTTGATGTGGGTTAAGAAATCATAAATTTATTTATGTTAGACGTATTCTCAAAACGATTAATCTGTTATCAAAATGACATATCAAAAGGTTGCCAAACGTCCGTTAATTCGATGTAGTCACACCAATAATTAAGTGTTAACTAAATATTAATTTATTATTATTTATATTCGTATGATGATTAACCAAATTACCCAAAAAACTTAATCTAAGTCGAATATTTTAGATATGGAACATTATCTGGTATCAATAATTTTAATCAGTTGAATCGAAATATAAAAGGATTTCTTAAACCCTTTCAGACCTAAATAAATTCCTCTAGACATAAAAAATCTTTTGTATTTTGTATTAACTAAGGGAATTGTTAGACTTTTTAAATGTTATAATTAAAGAATTATGGATGTTTCAATATAGGCAGAATGATGAATGTTACATGTGTGTGTTTAAAGTGACCACTCAAACCAGCCAATGACAAGTCATAAGCCATGGTAATGCTTTGGCTTCCATATTCTCTTATTTGAAAGGTTTTTTATGTATGTTGTAATTTGTTGTATAACCACCTTTAACAGGAATATTTTACGTCGGCCCTGCCGGAAAGTGAACCCGCGACTTCAAGCGTGAAAGGCAAATGCGCCGAGAGTAGCCATCGAGTCGAAAACATTCGTTTGGAATTCAGGTTCTATTTCTCAGAGAGAACTGTATTCATCATATTTAAACAAAGGGGAAAATATTTCTGTTTGAAACTTTATTTGATTTTTCGTAAATTCATTAAAAATAATTGAATAAGAACACATTCATCTTGTTTAAATTTATGGCTTAATCTGAGTTTCTTTAAGTTCATTGGAGTCATGAAGACTTAAAAACTTTTGCCAAATATTTCTAAGGAAATGTTTATTTTCTTAATAATATAATACTCGTAACACTTGGAATGGAGTGGCAAGGCGTGCGTTCACATCACGAGCTAATTAAATTTAGTTAAATGGTTTTATCTTTTGAGAACGTTATCAAAGAATAATTTAATTTACCGCCATAAATATGCTATTTGCAGGCTTAACTTGGCATTACAAGTTTTGTCAGCTTGTGGAGTTAATTTTCTTTTATGGACAAAAACAGCAGCTTTTAAACATCAATTCAGTCCTTAACAATGTCCTCCCTCATAATCTATCGATACTGCAGAATACGTCACACCCTATAAAGAAAGACCACAAATTTACACCCCCTATGAATATTGCTGGGTATCTAATATCCATTATCATGAATGAGTAGATACAATGTTTTTTACCAAAAAACTATTCGGCTTATAAAATAAAACTAATTTAAAGTTAACATTTCAATATTCCTTATTTTCATCAACATTGCATTTTCTTATCCTAACCCGGTGGTGCATAAGGTACTGCAACAAATCACAAAAACACAAAAATATACCATACATACGACATTGGTTTAACAATCATGGTTTGTTAAGTTTGGATATTGATATGTAAACACAACAGTATAAAAATAACAATAACAAAATAAAAAGTCTTGAAAAAATCCATTTATTCTAATCGAAATTAAAGAATTATGTAAAACCCACGCCAAATTCCATGCTGTATATATTGATTTTTGTAATTAAATATACAGGCTGAATCCTGCCGAAATGCGATCTCTCAGGCGAATGTGTGGTAAAACTATGTACGATAGATGCCTAAATGTTTGGATCCGTACATTATGTAAGGCTGAGATAAGCATAATCGACCAAATCAAAAAAGGAGATCTGCGCTGGTTTGGACATGTAGAGAGAATGGAGGGCGAAAGAACGTCTAAGAATATTTACAATGCGAATGTTGACGGATGCAGAAATAGAAGAATACCGGAAAGACATGGCATAACCAAATTCAACAAATACTTAAATATACTATAAATTGATATTTTTCTATGGTTCTGTGTGATACAACAACTCTCATCCACGAAATCAACTCAAACGATGTAACTTTTTGATATATTATATTATATAGATATATTATCCATTACTTTAATACTTAATTCATTAAAAAATAAATGAATAATACCACTATGAATTCAGTCAATATTAGGTATTCAATTGAAATGTCAACTGGCCGCATTGTTCTAGAAATTAATAGTGCTAAAAACTGTCTTGTGGAGCGCTTAATGTCCTGCTATATGACGCATTAAAGTAATTATGGTCTTATAACAAAAGTACCATGTCAAAGAAAAATAGTCCTTAAGAAACAATGTTCGAAATACTGTTTTCCAAATCAAGAATCTTCAAATAATTTGTGTAATCTGCAATATTAATCATGTTAAAAGTCGGAGTAATCGGCGCGCGTGCATGAGAAGATATATGAATGTTGAGGAAGCGAGATCTGTGTGCAATGATAAAGTGATGTGGCATTTTATTCTCTCTGCCTACCCTTACGGGGAAACCGTGATAGTTTTTTTGTTGGTTTGTTGAGTCGTACACTCACACTCGGCGTTTGGGGGGCACTGATTCATAAGGTACATTTGTCCCTGAAGAATACACGGACGCTTAATTCACAAATGCCTACAGATAAAAAAAAACTATCACCCTGGATAACTTAAGTAGTCCGTGCGAGTATTTTAGTGCTCAAATTTGTATTTTTGCATGCACACATTGATTAAATTTTTTTCATGCATATTCTTTAAATAAAACTACTGTGTTATAATATTTATGTATGCATGTACTTTTTTTTCACTTCACTTTATACCGTAGTGTTTTTTTAGGATTTAATATGTATTTTATTAAGGTGTGGGTATATTAATAAATAAATTATCTTAATCGATTATTTCCGCTAAAAACTGTGTAAACATAAAACGTTATTTTCATCCTACTATCTGGAGATACATAGATACTGACTTTAAAACCATGATATAATTCTAAGAAATTATCGATTATTATTTCCACATATCACAGTTTGAATTCCTCAATCTGTATAATAATCCTACCCTTGTTCCCACGCTAATAAGCTCTGCATATAACAATAATATTGCATAGCTAAATATTTCTCCCTCCCCACTACGCGATATACGAGTATGAGTATGTATGAATAACTGTGTCTTTGTATTTATGTATTTAATACTTGTAAATAATTATCACCTTATGGATAACTTATACAGCGCCATTTTTGTAAAATAATACCTCAAGGACACTTTACAAAGTGATTTTATAAATAAATAAATGTAATTTAAGCTTTGTAATTAAAGTTTAAAAAAATACCTTGTTATCAAGTGCTACGGATTTAGTCAAATGATTTAGAGAACAAGTGGGTTTTAAGTTTTTTCCGAAACGTTACTTCACTCTCAAAGTTTTACCCTTCTGCTGTAATTACGTTAGTATTTATTTCCCTTAAACTGCGTACCCTTTTTTCGTCAATTTCGTTTCTCCGTCGTCAATGAATCAGAAGTATCGCGCATTCTGCTTTCTATCAAAACTAAATCCTTCGGCAGCGATGAATTGAGTTTGTCGATAATTCATATGACTTTGCCTTTTACTTTATCTATTATTACTCATATTATTAATTTTTCCCTCTCATCTGGTTACTTTCCAACCCAATGGAAATCGGCTTTCGTTATTCCACTTCCTAAAAATGGCTCCCCAGCATCCAAAAAAGATTATAGACCCATCTCCATTTTGCCTATCTTTTCCAAAGTTATTGAACGAATAGCTTACAAACAAATTAACTGTTATCTGACACTTCATAATCAACTTGATCCTCTGCAATCTGGTTTTCGGGCTGGACACAGCACTACTACCGTCTTAGTTAAAATAACTGACGACATTAGACAAGCAATGAATGATAAACGTCTAACGCTTTTGGTCCTACTTGATTTTAGTAGTGCTTTTAATTCTGTTGATTTTGACCTGCTTCTCGCTAGACTTAAGTCCTTAAATCTATCTTCATCCGTGATAAATTGGTTTTCAACATATTTACGTGGCCGTCGTCAATGCGTTAAAATGGCAGATGTCTTTTCAGATTGGATTGATCTTACCGCCGGTGTGCCACAAGGGGGGGTACTTTCTCCACTTTTATTTTCCCTTTTTATCAATCCAATAACAAAAAACCTCCCCTGTTCGTACCATTTATATGCCGATGATTTGCAATTGTATATTCATTTCGAGCCTGTCGACATTGTTGAAACACATAGAGTAATGTCACTTGCACTCGACCATATCTCTTCATGGACAAAAAAACATGGACTTCTCATAAATCCAACAAAAACCCAAATTGTACTTGTTGGTAGTAAACAAATGTATTCAAAAGTGAATTTTTCCACACTTCCTCTTTTCAAAATAGATGGTACAGAAATTCCATTCATGACTTCAGTCAAAAACTTAGGTATTATCATTCATAAGCATTTAGAGTGGCACGATCAGGTTAACGAAGTTAGTCGTAAACTTTATAGCAGTTTGCACTCACTTAAAAGATTACAGAATTTCTTGCCAATTAATGTTAAGCAAACATTAGTCCAGAGCTTACTTCTTCCACTCCTTGACTACGCGGATGCATGTTATCCAGATGCTAACTCTGAATTGCTTGATAAGTTAGAACGATTGCAGAATATTTGTATTCGTTATATCTTTAATCTTCGCAAATTTGACCACATAACCGAGTATCGCACGCAACTACACTGGCTCAGTATCAGGCATAGAAGAAACATTCACATTCTATCACTTCTTCACAATATTTTAAATAATCCCACTTCGCCTGTTTATCTGAGAGAGCTCATCCAACCTCTTTCACAACACGGACTATCTCTTCGTTCTAGTAACGAGAGAACTCTTTTAATACCCCGTCATCGCTCTAATTTTTTTGCCTCCTCTTTCACAGTAGTAGCCGCTCGATTGTGGAATAATCTACCCACTAATGTTAGAGACGCCCCTTCTTTATTTACATTTAAGTCAAGATTGAAATGTCACTATCTAAATATTTAAATTGTTCCTTTATCCTTCTTCTATCCTTCCCATCCCCTCTCCTCTCTTCATAGTAAAGTGTTATTTTTTTTTTTTATACATTTATTTATTTTTGTTAATCTTTGCTTTTAATTTTTGTATAAAATTGTAAGATTCAATATGTCCATATATTTATAATTTTCTGAAACTGAACGGTTTGGGTAGGTAGGAAGAAATTGCCTTAAGGCAATATGCCCGCCCTTATATGTATATTTATTGTATATGTATATAAAGTGTCAATAAATAAAATAAATACCCTTCCATAACAAAATACCAACCTATTGATATTCACCCTTTGCAAACAAACAGGTTTTGTCAAGCACGGGGTGTTTGGAAAGTACTATTATAGAACTGTATAGACTATTTGCAAGATAAAACAGCTTGGCAACAGATTTGTGTTTATCAGTATCAAATAGTTAATTGAAATTATGTAGCTATAATAGTTATTGTATTCATTGATTGACGTCTGCAAGAGATTCCATGAATCCTATGTAAAAAAGATACAAATGCAAAGAACATCGTATCTTTCAGACATGTAAACTTGTAAAATAAACTTATTTTAAGAAGAATTATATTCCATAAAATAGTTGAGTTTGTTTGATAATTTTCATAGAAGATATTTGGAGGCGCCACTAAACTTAAGACAAATCGGTCCAAATTACAAAAAAAAAATAGTACAATGCATTTAAATATTCCTCCAAACAACATTTTTTCAGTAAAATAGGCCAAGAGGGTCAATCACGCTTGTGAATTGAGAAAAAAAAAAACATTATTATCAAACCACGAATCGAACTTAGAGCGTCCTTTAAAGGAGGATTTATTTATTTATTATGAATTATTCATACTAATATGTAATATATATTACCAAAAAAAAACGCATTTCAAACTCTATAAATGAATGGGGTTCAAACTGTCAGTACGGTCGCAGTGAGTCACATCTTGCTGAAGGATGTGGTTCTATAAAATGCTGCGAACGCCCAATTGCTTTCCAACGGCAACACTACTAACTAGTTCATCTCGTTAGCGTCCACGTCGCGAACCTTGGGCAATGGGATCACACTCATAACGGTGTGATCACTGCAGATAACGAGAGGATTAAAGGCGAGTTTCTGGCGCCTCTAAACCAGAACCAACCAGCTTAGGGAAGGTAACCCCTACAGAAAAATCCACGAAAGAAGGCAACGGGAGACCACTCTGGTCTTCTTTTCCAATGAATCACCATGGCGAGTACATTCAATAAGCAGTTGTTCTGGCTGCGGAATATAAGAGTAGTGCAGGACCGAGATTCTTTCTCTTTTGTGATCGCCAACGTCGGGGGAACCTGACAAGGCACCGCATGAAGAAAAAACTCTGAGATGAGGGCAAGAGTCCTGAGTTAAGTTGGGATACAACATAATGGAAAGTGGAAGCATGTACATTATTAAATAATAACAAAAATATGAATTAACGTAAACATTTACTTCAATAAACATCTGGACAACATAATTAATAGTATATAAATATGTGCAATATCTCGCAGCAGTCTCCTGCAATGGTGTCTTCCCTTAGACAAAATCCAAACTAGTACACTCTTTCGGAAAATGGCTTTCATTTTAGAGAACTTAATATGTTCATCCAAGACATTGCACACTCTTGGGGCCACAAAAGATAAATTCCTCTGAGCAAAAGTCGTGCGTGTTGTTGGTATTAAAAAATTCAAAAAACAGGAAAACCGCGTACGAGCATTCTGCATTATTTTGATATTTTTATTGAAAGTCTCATTTACTTCACCTACCTCCCCAATTACCAGATTTATATCATTTTTGTTACTTTTTTACCTCTTCAGCATCTGGTCAAAGATATTCACTAACCTTTTCAATAAACGTACAGATTTAGCTTTTTAGAAGTTTGGGTTAAAAACTTCATTTTAAATTAATCAGGTTGTGATCCCGTGGCTAGTGTCTCGGCTTACGGCTCAAAGGTCCGTGGTTTAAATCCTACTCTATCCCAACTTGATTACCATTTTCTAATAGTGAGTTATATACAACTGGTAGAAAATGACCCTCAAAATTAAATATTTGGGTAAATCATAAGAACGCAAATATTTCTTTTTCTATAAAAAAAAAACATATATATTTTTCTTGGTTCTATTTTGATAAAGCACTACGAGTAAACTAACAATATAAAAAAATAATCGTTATAATTTCTGACACATTTTACGAACATTAATTTTTTATTTATTCTTTGATTATGACTTGATAAGTGAGCACGTGTAATTTGAAACAAGTTTAGTAATTAAATGAATAATTAGTGGTGTTTTTATTTTTATTATAATATATTATAATAAATAAACACAAAGTAAGTGTTTAAATATAAATTTAACGCGAAATTATTTTAATTTGTCTGTGTCAATTTAAAGCAAACACAGTGTTTTCATTAAATTAGTGAAATTTTATTTTAACGAATTGTGAGTTTCTTTAAAGGAAATATTTGCGTTTTTATTATTTACCCAAATATTTCGATTTTGGGGCCATTTTCAACGAGTCGAAAAAAAATTACTATTAGAAAATGGGAATCATGTTGAGCTGAGTGGAGTTCGAACGTCAGACCCCTGATTCGTGAGTCCGCAACACTGGCCACGGGACCACAACTCGATTAAAATCTTTGAATTAATTTTTTTATCATGTTTATACTTTTATTATTAACAGATTACGCAGACAGGGTAATCCAAGCTTAACCGAGACGCACAATTCAAACTTTATTCACAGCATTTCTGCAAGACATCAGACCCTCCTACATTTGGTGGTCCAAATTAAAATAAAGCTGCCAGTTCAAATTTTATAAGGGGAACAGTATCTAGCGATATTCAGTCGATTTAAATAGTCAATTAAACAGTATTTAATTATGGTTCCATCTGTGTGTAATTAGTGTTAAGCGGAATAACTAATCCACCTGGCGCTTGCTTTGACGCGAGATATCAGAATACGATACAACAATGCCGAGAAATGCACACAATATAGGCGATGCTCCATTGTAGTCGAGATACGGTCCAGCGACACCGAATCTGTTGCTCGCGTGCATCCAACTGCATTGTCACGGAACTCCCAAACGCAGAGCAGAAGTAATTGGTAATTACGCTTCGTGTATCTCATCAGCTTGCATTGTGCGCCTCCGATATGAAGACGTGGTGATAACTACGTGCACAATATCGGATGCTGTTGGACTCTGTAGCGATACGAATAAATATTTTTAATCGAATAGCGTGCTAAGTAATTAGCTAATCGAATAATTGGCAATCGTGAAGTAATTTTTCATTCAAGAAGAAAATTTAAAAAAAAACCGCAATCGACAAATATTTACAACTAGATTGTGGTTTCAAATTATGAACTCCCGAACCATGGATCTGAAGGTTTTTTTTTAACGGGAGTTGTTTATGTTTTGCTTTGCTTATAATGTACAAAGCTTAAACTGTATACGAGTATATTACAAACCGGTGTGTTTTTTTCTAAATGCTCTAATCATTGCGTCAATATCTGGCCAGATAGTTGCCTTGTTAAGGCCTCATTAAACAAATGCGGAGAAGTTCCTCAGAGAAGGTTAAAATTTCACTCTACTTCGATCAATTCAAATGTTTCCAGCGAAAGTTATTTATGACCTTTATTTATTTAGTAAATGGTTCGAAAATGTTAATTTATAGGTTACCTGAATATATCGCTGCTTGAAATTAAAAAGGCCACAAATCGAAATCACGAGAATTCGTTTTATAGAAAAATGAGATTCAAATTGTTGGGATGGGATTTTGCATTATAAATTACCCAAATTGCAAGAGACTCCTTTTGGCATCTTTCGTTTTAGTGGTATTTGTTGTATGTTTCTGAGTGATAGTTAACACAAAATCCCTTAATTAGCTAGAAACAGCTTTTTAAAACGCATCTTGTGATATTATCTCTTCAATCCGTGCCTCGTGTCATAGGATGGTGATTACGCCTGACTTCAGGCATGGCTCGTCTGTGGACAGTCTCCCTCCATCTGGAACGGTCTTGTGCTCTTCTATAGGCATTCGTTAGTGATGATTCAGATAACTCATTGACTGTACCGCTCCATCTTGTCGGTTGACGTCCACGCGACCTTGTCCCTTCGACACATCCCAGGAGAATAGTTTTCTCCAAACAATAGGAATCTCCCCTTGAAATATGCCCAAAGAACTGCAGGATTCTTTTCTCGCACATGGATATCAGTCTTTTTCCTATGTCCAGTTCCTGGAGAATAGATGCATTCGTAAGTCTGGCTGTCCACGGAATCCGCAGCACTCGCCGCAAACACCACATCTCGAAAGCTTCGATTTTTTTCTTTTCAGATTCCCTCAGTGTCCAACACTCCTCACCATACATGAACACTGAGAAAACCAAGGCCGTCACCAGTCTCTTTTTGGTGTTAATGGTTATACTGCAATTCTTCCAGATCTTCACCAGCCGACTCATAGCACTTTTGGCAATACCAACACGTCACCGTATTTCACCTTCACACCCACCGCCATCGCTAATGAGAGAACCTAGATAAATGAAATTGTCGACTCTTTCTAAGTTGCGCAGTAAGGATAATGGCGCTACTTTATTAGCTCGATCAATGATCATAAGCTTAGTTTTGCTCATATTCATTGAGAGTCCCAGATCTAAACTAGCATATGATAATATAAGCAGCATAAATATAAAAAGTAAAATTATAAAAAAAGCAAAAACTCTAGTGAAAACCTTTGATTGGCTCTACGGAAAATAGACAAATTTCTTTTTAATCACTTTTTAATTTAAACAGCGACATATTCAGTTATGTTTAGCATTACAAAGAAATTCACTGCTATTCTACGAGGTAAGGTGAATGTTTCTGACTCCCGCAAACAAGAATCAATGCAACTCGGAACAATCTGAACCATAAAGGATTGAACATATTTATTGAGTTGTCGAAAGAGTTAAGGGATGATGAATCTATGGCATCGTTCGTGGGATGGCGTTTGTAAAAACAAACAACCATATAGAGGTAGGCAGAGTGTCATAAAAAAGATTAAATTAATAATAAACAATTTGTTGAAATTATTATTGTATATAATATGCGTATTTGTTAAGGAATTACAAGTTGCCAGAATTGATATTTTAAACGCCTATCTGAATTAACCCTTTTTAATTTAACAAGATCTCAAATATTTATTTTTGTTTAAAAAATGTTTTTTATACAGGTAACATTTGTAATTGTTTATGAAAAAAACGTTTGTATCGTTTTCTCGTTATATTTATTTTCACATTTTCCAGAATAAATTTTGTTGCCAATTATAGTGCAAATTTTTGTTTGAATAATAATTATTGATTTGATTTAATTTTGATTACCTACGATTCGCTTATTGTTATTAGTGTTTATAACGAGTACATTTTTTTAAACAACTTTAAATAATATTGTGTAATATATCGCATAAAAATGTCAATATTACTTTGTTGATCTTAGTGTTATTTTAATTTATGATATGGCATTCCTTCTCGGTTTCGTTGCGTTGCAAAGAAACAAAGTGGACATAAGTTAGAAAAGTTTTTTTAAATAACCTTTTTTATTTTGTAATCGATTTTATCCGGTCATTCTCGTTATTTTTTTTCGATTTTAATTATTCGATAAATCTTGCCAGGCTCGTTACTAATCTTGACAAAACGTGTGTCTTGAAACAAGATATGATATTACTGCGAAGGAAATTATTCACGTATATGCTGTTTTTTGTTGATTTTTATCTACGTATGTATGAAAAGCTTAATTTTAATACTATTTATTACAATACTAAAAATAAAAAGGTTTGTTTAATAAATATGGGAAATCATGTTTAAATTCATGTGATAACCATTACCAATTCAATCACATACTACAACCGAAACGAAGAACATTAGAGATAAGGTAATATGGAAGTCTAGATATTTACTGGGATGTCATTGGGGGGTTGAAGTGCCTCACTGTGTAACATTTATAATTCTGTCTGTGTTTAAACACCCGTGATCTTATAATGTTTTCACTTGTTGATTTTTATGAAATCAAAGACCTGAAACCTTTATTGATGCTGGTGAGATTCGTGTGAATGATTTCATTTATATTTTAGGCAACGCCTTAATAAAGTTCAATTTTTTTTACTTATAGGACCAGTTTAATCAACTACCCATATAACTATATTTTGAGTTTGTCTAAATGTTACCTCCTGGGAATCTATCAAGATTAACATATTACAATAGAGATTAATAAAAGTCTTGATTCAACAATGTTTGAGTATGTCCAAATGCTTGCAGACTGGTTGGATTTCCTGGCTCGAGAGTTATTTATATCTAAATTTGTTGCAACAGAGAGAAAAACATTATTAAGATAACATAGTAATTTTCAAAAATGTTCAGGGCAGCTGAAATAAGACTAAATTTCAAGACTTCAATCCATAAACTTACATATTTTAGTGTTATTTTTAAATAACAAATCACCATTCTAAATAATGCTGTTTTTATTATTTTTTTCTATCTGTATTTACCGAAATATTTACTAAAACTTTTGAAAACCAAAACACTTAAAAAAATACAAATGGTCCCTTCTGCCATCTGACTACCGATTTATCATCCATGTAAATGCCTAAACTTTCATATTTCCTTTTCTATAATGTTGTCAATCTCTGTTGTTATATGTTATCTTAACCCTTTTCTTGGCAGTGTATCCTCTAGGATACACATGAACTCATTTTTTTATGAACTAAAACACGAGTAAAACAGTATTCAGTTAAAAATGCTTTACCAGATATTTCATTCTTAATTGCATTATCACAATTTATAATAAACTTTGACTAAAACTCTTGAAAAAAATGTTTTGTGTTCTTTAGCCTTTTCAACCAAGAAACGCATAATTATTTTTTTTATTTCAGTCAATATAAGGATAAATAATTCTCTAGGATTGAAATCCAGCCCTTGTATGCAAACATTTGGACAAACTCAAAATATTGTTGAAAAAAGAAAGACAGAGGAACTGCTCGATTTAATAAATACCTATAAATTTTCTTCGTGTTTTTGAAAGCCATCATAATTTTAAAATCAGTGTCGGTTGACTGTTGAAAGGGTTGCAGCTTAAGCGCTGCGCTGTTCAAACGCGTTTGTGTGCTATAGAGAATAATATTATGTTATAAGACTAAGTGGATCGCCTCAAAAGCAAGTCTCTTTAAGTATCCTAATCCATAAGGGTGGGTTCCTTGTATCTATTAGCATCTACAGGATAAACTTCAGTGGGCAAATAAATGATAATGCTTCACAAATTCCGTATCGGAAACTGAATTGAGGTTGAATCATATTGAAACTAGGTTTGAATTGATTCTTTGTCAATCGTCAATCAATTAGAAACCTGGAACTCGATACCCATATTAAACTTTCCCGGTCAAAGCAGGTGAAGTTTGGGTGTTTCTCGTTCCTATTTCAGACAGTCGTAAAAATTAACACGGCAAGATAAAATTACACAAGGTGGATTGATTTTTAGTGTATTATTATCATCATCTTTCCCTGTCTACACCAAGGCCTCGATTATGATGGGAAGATAAAGACGTTATACCTTCACCTTGACGGTATAGTTGAAGATAAATTCCCTCTAGCGATTATAAAGATATACTACCGACCCCCCACCTTCAAGTTTTGGGTAGGTACATCGATATGAATCAAGGGGAAGCGTGCGTCACGGTACACATATCTACGCTCTAAAATGACACAGCTTCAGTATGACGTCATAGTTGAAGATAAATGTCTCCCGACCGACTACAAAGGTATAGTACCGATACCCCTACCATTAAGTTTCATGTAAGTACATAATTTTATACCGACGGGTCTAGAACCCCTCGATACGTTTATCTACTCATTAAAAGTATCAAAAATTTTGTCCCGCCGAGAAATTTTTCCTTTAATTATGATTTATTAATTTTTTTTAATCGTTTTGAGGTTGGCACTTTTTTTCTTAAAAGCCTATTAAAAATATGAGAGAGAAATAAGTAAGTTTTAAAGTCGAATTAAATTCCGACGTAACTGTCACTTTAATAAAACAAACGCCTAGATGTGAAAATAATGTATCTAGGTTCTCTCTTATTAACAAATTATTAAGAGTATCTAGGCGTCAAACACAGATTATATACGTCAGAAAGTTACCACTCTAAAAAAACAATTTAGTTGTTTCATTTTTTCCATCTGTTTTACTATCTTTCCGAGTGTATTTACCGAGACGTAATAGGAGCCGGCTTTGTAGTCGATCGGTAGATACAAACAGACGATCGTTAAGCCTACCGTCTGGGTGATTTCCAAAAGTCATGCAAAATTCATGTTAAAGCGACCATTTTTTGCTTGAATTGGGATTTATTGGAGTTTATAATATCTTTGAAGTAAGCACTTTTTTTACAGAAGCCTATTTAAAATATAAATGTGAACTATTTTAAATGGTAATGACGTAAGGAACGCGGAATAATTGTTTGCGGTCATTCCATTGGCTTTTTTCGATAATATGATGTCGATAAGACAAGTGAGTAGAACATATCGAAGTGAGATACAGATAGTACAGAAGTTAAGTATACCATCTCGATATTTACAGATGAAGATAGCGTTCATAATCGAGGCACTGATGGTGCATTATAAATGCAGCGTATATCGATAATTAGGACGAGGCCGAATAATTTTTACTTCATTTATACTTTTTTTTAGATTTTTACCTTAAAGTAAATAAATAAAAATAACAAAAAAAATGCTAACATATTACTATAGAGGAGAGTCTAGGCATTTACAAGGCTCATGACCTATCAATGGCTGGTTTAAGTGGCCACTTTACACAAACTTTCAAGTTCAGGTGATTTGTACATGAATGTTACACAGTGTGTAAAGTGGCCACTTGAACCAACCAATGACAAGTCATAAGCCCTGTAAATGCCTTGACTTCCATATTCCCTTATTTAAGGTATTCTCCATCGCTGTTGTAATTTGTTAATATAAATAAGTGTTTTGTTTATTTACTTATTATATGGGACCGGGTTATGGTCCCGTAATAGTATTATGGACTCAAGGGCCGAAGGTCCGAGATTCAAATCCCAATCTACCACAACTCGATCTCCATTTTTCCAGCGCAAATTATTTATGACTTTTAGGAAATGGTCTGAAAATTTAAAAATTTGAGTAAATAATAAGAACTCAAGTATTTCTCTCTAAAAAAAAATATTTTTTTTAACAATGTGTATAATCATATTTTATATACATACATATAAAAGCGGACATATTGCCTTCAGGGAAAACTTCTTGCTACCAACCCAAACTGTTCAGTTTGAGAATTTAAATAGTAAGTATATGGACATATTCTAGGTATATTAGTCTAGAATCTTACATTTTTTAAATAAAATTCATCCCGAATTGGCTAAAAATCAACTTTTTACGCCGCTACGTAAAAAAATAGTATCTAGCATTTTAACTTTAGTACTGCTGTGATGAATAAGGTCCGGGGGGCGAAGCACCCACCTGAATTGTTTCATCCACCTACCGGCTGAGCCGAATAAAACATGACACCATTAAAACCTTTTACCAGTGCAAATCCCTTCCATCCCAAGTAACCTATGCACCCCACGAATTCTCGAATTAAAATACATTTTTCAAATTCAAACTTGTTTATTCTAATCTTCATAAAATATAGATTCCGATAGAGACAAACATAACTTAATGCTATATCCAAATTTGAAAAGCCATAATACATTATTTATTTGAATAATACCCGTAGAAACACCACATAACCATGTCTGCTTCCTAATGAAGCGTCACAATATAGATACAGTACATAAAACTTACTGCTTTATGAATTTCTTTGCTTAAATTTTATATTCTTTATAAACACCTTTATCTAACATTTTAATATATATCTCTGGAAACTGAATCTTCCTTGATATCAAATCAGACATTTCAATAAAATAGATATTTGTAATTCGAATAATATACGTAGAGTGTAGGTAGCTTAGAGTATATTATATGTATATACTCTAAGGTAGGTAGGGTGGTTTTAACAAAAACATTACTTAATTCAATTGAAAAAATTATGTGTAACATTTCTATAATTTTACAATGAACGTAAAAATCTTACACAGCGATTCCTTAGTTCAATTTACAAACTATTCGAAATATTTTTACAATTAAGACAAAAAAATTATACAGCGATTTCTCAATTCTATATACAAAAAATCATCGGAAATAGTTGTATATTTTTTAAAATACCAGTGAAAAATCACTATAATACGAGTTCTTAAATTCCTCCACAAATCATCGAATTTTGCATTGGTGATGCGCCAATACCTAGTAAGAAAACCTGCATCTTGATTTACAGGGATGAAACTGGGTTCCTCTTGACGATCATGGGCTGAAGAATGATTTCAATAAATGCGAATAACACCTCGTGTTCTTAGTGACATTTCTCTATGCCGTTACTTGAAAACGCAAGACTGAAACTTTCATCAGAAAACAATATGGAGATGAACTGCATTATTCTGCGTCATCAGATCATGGTGGTAGTTTCCGAGAAAACAAGTCAAAAAGCTGATACCCCGATGAAAATCGTGTCCTTGACTTGAAGGAATACGCATGATATGTTGTGAAAATGCGTTCAGCTATTCCATTCTGTGGCGGTTCGACATGCTTAGCGATTAATTTCGAACGCGGTCAATGAAGATATTATATCAAATTAATAAATATATATATATACATATAGGGATAAAAAGAGTTCCTCTCGAATTCAGAAAATTATAATACAGACGCAAGATTAGTTTTCAATGATAGAGACTACTGATTATTAAGGCGCTTACCGGTTTAACTGGAGCCAATACGTTTTGTCACTCCTCCGCCATTTTGTTTTGTTCTTAGAAGTGACGCGCACGGCGCTAGACGTCTACTTCAAAAAGTATTGCCCACGCAAGAAACAAAAAAATGTGACCAAGTACTTAAATCTATTCGTCACACTGTATACATCATGTCATCATTTTTCTATCCGCACCTAGTGGTACAGAGGATACTATATTAGTGCTTCAATTGCGGCGTATCTGGATCATCAACATGCAATATTTGCCCTGGCATAGACAATTTGTCCATTTTTTTTACAGCATAACATTACCTTTGCCAACCTTAAAGGTTGAATCTCCTAGTTTACAAATTTTTGAGTACCATCAAAAATTTATTTTATTTCACAATCAACTATCTTTTTATCTATGAATATCTTTATATTTACATATTATATAACTTTCATTATAATTATTATTTATTAAATATTCGTGGTCAAACATTTATATAAATGTAAGTAAATATCTTAAAATAACCACTTACCGAGTTTTCTATGTCTTACGGATTCGATTCATACCTGTCTCTTCGTCAGGATACTAATTATACTAACATACAAATCCACACCTTCACATTGTAGTCGCACAGAAATATTAAACCAACCTGCTGATAGGACAGTTATGAATATTTAACACTAACATGTACTTATTATTATAATTTACTAACATTAACAGTAAGTGTTCAACGATATTTTGAACAAGTCCAAATCTTCGCATAAAATCTGGATAATATTAAAAATATTTTTTTTTTAACAAATGAAATTCAGTTTAAATTTATGTACCTAATTTATGTGTTTTTTATACAAATGAACCGTAATTAAAAATGGAGTATTCGTTGTCAACAGGTCATTAAAAAAAATTGGATAGTCAGTTTTTACATAACACAATTTTAAATGGGAAAAATAACTTTTTTATTCCTCAACGAAGGTATTATGAAAGCCAAGAAAAAAATAAGATGAAAAATGGTTCTTATAATTAAAATATTTGTTGTAGGTCATAGAAAAGTTACCCGTATAAACAACCCAAGTTCATAAAGTTACGAAAAATCGTAAAATATTATTTTATGCTGCACATCAAATTTATCAATAAAGATGGTTAACCTACTTTTTCAAAGAGTAAAACTTCAATATTTTCAAAACACATGAAACGGCGTATCTCACATATAATATAATACTCTCTGCTTGGTAAAGAGCTCTGGATTGACCTCTTTTCCCTTCTGTGGATTGAATTTGATAAATATTTATCGAGGGCTATAACACTAGCAAACACATTGATACTTTAAAATCAAAAACATTTTTCTCCATGTAATATGACATTTTACACTTACTTGTTTATAAATTTGTTTAAACCACTTTAATTTTTAGTTAAACGTCTACCGGTTTCAAGATTGCTACTTTACAATCGGGGCTTATCGCAATGTTGATTGGAAATTAATTAATACTACGTTCTCGTTAAGATTTCAGATTCATTCCATTATTTATACAATGGTTTACCACAAATCTTCCCCATTTTGTAAAAAATACATAGGAATTCTGCTATACGTTTACTTATTTTGTTAAAAGTGTTCATTTAAATAACCATTAAAATAACTTTCTTGAAATGTGACAAGTGAATTTGAATTTTTTTATTGAGTTGGGTTGTAAGACAAGACGTTTTACATTTACCATGCAACCCATTTTGTACACTTTGGCACGTCATGTTCACGCTTTATTTATTATATTACGCTTTATATATTAATCAGGTTGTGGTCCCGTGGCTAGTGTCTCGGACTCACAGACCAAAGGTCCGTGGTTCGAATCCCACTCTACCCCAACTTGATTCCATTTTCTAAAAGTGAGTTATTTACAACTCGTTGAAAATGGTCCTCAAAATTAAATATTTGGGTAAATCATAAGAACGCAAATATTTCTTTAAAAAAATAAATTTAAAAAAAATACTTTTTTGGTGCATCTGTCCCTAAAGGTCTTAAAATAAGCTAAGCTTTCAAATAGAATTATTTTTTCCTTTTTTATTAATGGGAAACGTTTATAGATCATTTATATAAAACAGAAACAGTTTTTTTTTTAATAAAACAAAAAAACTTATCTTATGTAATAAATGTTAATTATGTAATATATTAAATAAAAATAAATAAATAAACATAGGTTTTTGTTTTATTGTTTCAAAGAAATATTTGCGTCCTTTTAATTTACCCAAATATTTGATAATTGGAGCCATTTTTAAAGAGTTGTAAATAACTCTCTATTAGAAAATAGGAATCAATGTGGGGTGGAGTTACAGTGGGTTACAAACCTCGGAGCTTTGATCCGTAAGTCCGCAACACCAGCCGCGGAGTCACAACCTAATTTAATTTGTATAAATTGTATTGAACCTAAATAAAAAATGTACTTCATTGTATTTTTTTTCTGAATAAACTAATAAACAAAAAATGGACTTTAATACTACAATGACTTACTAACTTATAAAATTATATTGGAGGCAAATTGAAAATCAACATAAAAAGGCACACTCATCAGACGAGATATAACATATATTGACCTTTTTTATAACTCTAAGGGGTTTTTAAAATTTTAAATAAATAAAATATCTGAAGTACCTACGCTGTGCAAAACATGACTTGAAACCTATAAAGATATTTTGAAAAGCGTCAGTAATAAATAAGAGTGAATAACAAAAGAATGCTAATAGCAGTATAAATGTAATTATTTTCCAGAGAATTCTTTTAACTATAATTGCTTTACTACCCACGAATTGGGGCTCTATACAAGGTTTTGGTGGATACATCAAACAAGGTAGATATGGTAATTCGGATATCTCTCAGAATACAGAAGAAAGCTGTGCTGATACGAATTATCATAACACAGCAGAAATATGACGGTAATCACATTTTTATACATTTTATACGCGTGGCCCGGAAACATAATTGGATGTTGTCCGAAATCAAAGGAGATGGGAAGAATTATTTTGCACGCACAAAGGATCCCGTTTTCTCCTCGAGAGATGTCATCGCTAGCAACTGAATGTGTTCCGTGCCCACCTATGTGTTGTATATACAGAGCACTCGGAGGAAATTGATATTTTCCTTTCTCGCTTTTACCTACGTACATAAGGTACTCGTTCCTACATACACACTCGTATAAAAGTATCCGTACATTCGCGACACAGATTTCATTTCATGCATTATTCATTTTCCGTTAAAGAATAAAATAGTTGCGTACTCTTTTTATCTTGCTTTTTCAAACTGATTTCTGAACGATCTAAATGTGTACTATTTTCGATTATAACTCGCCGTTCGCCTGATTAAAAATGTCGTTATTTGTTTGCCAACGGATTTCAAAGACTTAACGGTAGCTAACAGCCAATTTATTAACATTTATTGTTTACTGTGAGCTTCAACGAGCACAATATGCTAATTTTTAAAGATACTTTTCTTCAAATTGAAACGACTCTTGCTAAAACTGTTGCTACCACAAAATGGGTAATTCCTAAAATACAATCACTTTTACTGCTATTATAAAGTTTAATGGATTTAAATATCTTTGTTTGTGTAATATCAGTAACCATTTTTTGTACCTATTTTAAAGACAAATACTGTATCTTCAAAATACCCTTTACATTAATCCAACCACAAACATGGATGGCCTAGCCTCAACAGAAAGTCATAAAAAATACTCCACAAAGAGGAAACGCGGATTAAATTTTCGTCGTATGTATTCTCGTATTTTCTCCCTGGATTATGGTACTGAAGCAGTGTTCTTTTTACGCACTTTGTTTTTTATTTTGTTCAATTGTTTATTATGGGAACTTGTCCATCCAAAAACCCTTAAAAGCGCCCAGTTCTATCAGACTTCTTCGGACGTACGGTATTCAAATATGATAACTATACCTTTAAAACTATACAGAAAAATACAACTTACTATTCGTACTTTTTCTTTTAAAAAAATTGAATCGGTTCAGTTTTGAGGTGCGTAAGACATGAAAACCAAACATCAGTCCAACTTGGAGTTTTCTTTTTCATAATAACAACCGTTTTTTAAATGTTTAAAAGAACTGTTGAGCTTTCTGTCCGCCTCGTGGTAAAATGGTCAGGGCGTTTGCCTACTATACAAAAGGTCTCAAGTTCGATTCTCGACATGTTTGTCATAAAATATTTATTAAAGAGGCATTTATACACTAGAATATTTAAGTCACTGGACTGGTCATCTTACCATCATGTAGCAAAGTTGATCTAAAGTTGGTGTACTAAAACAAAGATCTTAGATATTCAAAAAGATTGATGACGATGAGTTTTCTAGCTAGTTGCTCAACTGTGATGTAAAAAAAATCAAACACATGCGTGAAATCCTTGGCCCTGATACTTAAATACTCTAGGCGCAAGGGATCACAATTCATAGGTTTGTTAAAAACTTGTTAGATTAATTATGGAAACTCTGATACTTCGTATAACATTTATATTAGAGAGTTCAGTTTGGTTAAAATAGCAAGGACGTGTGACCGACTAGGAAGGTAAAACCCGAATGACTAGAACCGGCCGCCTCGTGCCGCTCGCAACTTAAACATATATAATATACCTACACGTTACTGTGTTAGTCCCTATACACTAACATATAACGCATAGACTCTACATCATGATAAAATATTATATTTGTTATACAAAGACTTGGTTCAGGATCGAAATTTTAAAATCATTATATATATTTAGCATCATAATAGGCTAGGCTAGGAAACACTATTTTAACGGTAATTATGTTAATCTCTTTCTTTTTTATGTATAAGTTTGACTTGTTGCTCTGTATTGTAAATATTAGTTCAACATTTTTTATCATTTTACTGTTTTGTATATATTTTTTACTACAATTTCTTCTCCGTGTTATTTTTATACATGTTTATATGTCCATATGTTTTTATACTTGTGTGCTTTCTTTAACTTTAACTTTTGACAATGTTTTAAGTTTGTCCAACTTTTTGTAGGCAAGAACTGGGAGGAGCTATCTCTTAGGGAGCTGTTAATACCAACACATTACAACAGAGACAAATAATATTTGAATAAAGGCAATATGGAAATCAATGTATTATTAAGGCTTACAACCTGTCATTGACTGGTTTAAGTGTCCAGTTAACACACTGTGTAACATTCATATCTTTATTCCTTCAATTCTTCCATCTGTTGACGTTTGTGATGTTAAATAGCTGAAACATGTATTTAAACCAGTTAACCCAAACCAGTTCTAGTCTACAAAAATTTAGACAAACCCAAAATATTGGGAATAACCTGGTCCAAGAAGAAGTATAAAAAATGAAAAATATTTTCAGGCATTGCCTACAATGCAGGTAAAATAATTAAATCAGATGAACCTTACCCGCAGCAATAAGAATTTCAGCTCTTTAACTTCACAAACATCAACAGATGGAAAAATTGAGGCAATATCAATGTTTAAATATAAACAGAATGGTGAATGTTTTACGGCGTATAAAGTGGTCATTTAAACCAGCTAATGACAGATCATAAGCCCTGCAGATGAATTAACTTATATTTTCTTTTCTCTGAAATGTTTTTCCCCTCTGTTGTAATAATATATTTAACTATTTACTTATTTTCGCTTGTGCGTTTGTTATATACCTACCGTGTTTAAAAAAGTTAACATTATAAAAGGTTAGTAAAACGTTGATGAATGAAGACTTAAGTAAAGATAATAAAACTATATATCACTATTTTATAAAGTAACAAATTATATTTCAAATTTGTTTTTTTTTTAACAACCGTTCATAAAACTGTTGTAATAACGTCGTAAATAATTATATCCATAAAACACATTTGTTACATTTATCATTGTTTAAGGACGGTGTTTAAAATCTAGAAAAAGCTCTCGGCCATGGATCAATGTCAACTTTTTTTTTTTAATTACCTAGTATATGAAATAATTCAGTCAGATGAATCTCTTCCCAACAATAAAGGTTTCAGCTCTTTAACTTCACTAAAATCAACAAATGTAAGAATTGAAGAAATATGGATGTTCAAACTTAGGCAAAATGGAGAATGTTACACAGTGTGTAAAGTGGCCACTTAAACCAGCCAATAACAGGTCATAAGCCCTGTAAATGACTTCCAGATTCCCTTATTTAAGGTATTCTCCATCCCTGTTGAAATTTGTTAATCTTAATGACTCCCGGGGGGGTGAAATCCAGTCATTTGTCGACAAACATTTGGACAAACTCAAATATTTTAATAGTAAAAATGATTTTTTAAATGTGTACATTTCCTTTGACGTTTAATAATTGAATAAACTAAGAAAATTCTTTGAGGCATATATGTTTATAAAACTCTACAAAATATTTTCTTCTTAAACCGCAAGTGACTGACAGAATTCATTGTCAAATAAACAATTTTTTTCTTAATTTAAAAGATATTCTTTGAAGTAGAATACGAACAATTTCTTTTATAATTAAACATATAAAATAGGGGGTTTCTTTTCTTCATTTGGGTAATTTATTTCATTGGTAATTTTATTATTCCCAAGTGGGTAAAAGTTTTTGCAAGTTATTTCCAAAGGAATCAGCTCCCTCGTTAGTTCTCTGGGTGAAGCAATGTTTTTTGTTAGTCTAGCGCTCTAGCACCTTCCAAATATTCTAGCTTCCTAGCTTTTTAGCTCATTTGTACATAAATCTTCCTTAGCCTCGGCCGACCATAACTCTATCCTGCCCACCTCAGTTAATATAATAAGGTCCTAACGTTTCCGCCCAATTAATTTTGTTGTGTTTTAACGAAGTTTATTTTATCATAAACATCGTCAACAGTACTTATATACACATCAAGATGTCTTTAAGGTAATTTATTATTTAAGCCAATTTTCAACACGCAAATGAAAACTGATTAATGCAACAATGTTTGAGTATGTCCAAATCCTTACAGACTGGCTGGATTTCTTCCCTAGGGAGTTATTCATATTTAAATGTATTGCAACCGAGAGGGAATACATTATTGAGAATGGAATATGGACATTCTGCAAGCATTTGGACATACATACAAGCATAAACATTGTTGTATTGTACCCGGTAAAAGGAGACGTATAAAAATTGGAAAAGTTTTTTCAGGCGTTGCCTAGTAAGTGATTTCGTTCAGCCGGATGAATCTCACCCACATAATAATGGTTTCAGCTCCTTTATTTCACAAAAGTCAACAGATGGAAGAGTTGAGGAAATGTGGATGTTTAAATATAGGCAGAATGGTGAATGTTACACAGTGTGTAAAGTGGCCACTTAAATTGCCTAGACTTCCATATTTCCTTCTCAATAATGTTTTCCCTCTCTGTTGCAATAAATTTTAACCGATTAATGCTTAAAATTTCCTGTGTTTGTCTTTTGCATTTTACAACACGATTTTTTTTTATTTTTTATTTCTCAACCTTTTTATTATTGCGTCCTTTAATTTCATTTAATTATACATGATTTATTTTATAAAACAGTAATTTTGGAAATATTATATAATCGAATCAAAATTTACATTTATTGCAACAGAGAGGGAAAACAATTTTGGGAAGGTGATTTGTACGTGTGATGTCACTGAACTCTTCCTAAGCGGTTTAACCGATTTACGTGCGGTTATCAGAGAAATATAGATATTTGCGCTGTGCGTGTTTGTAGATATTAAAATATTCAATCGAATATGTAAAAAAGAAGTAAGGAGCATGAATGTTTTATTTATCGATCTACCAGGATTGCATCAAAATGTGGCTTTTTGGCATAAAGTAGTTAATTTTTTAAATAAATATATTACTTTATTGAAATACACTGTATTTTTCCTACTTCGTCGATAAACAGAATTTATCATATAGATTTATTATACAGATAAACAGTTTTTATCGATTTTTTCAGAATGTGCTCCCAGTCACATGGCCCATATTTAATGTGCAACGATGATTTGTTTTTTAAAAATCGTATTCCTACATAAGTACACCCCTATGTTGGTGAGAAAACCGGAGTTTGACGTTCGCAAAAAGAAGTGCGTGCTAGTAGGTTTTCAATCAATTATGTGGAAAAAAAAGTTAGATGCACAATTCTTTTTTCATTGACCTATCAGGGTTGCATTCGACGAGAATGCATACTCAAAAAAAAGGGAAGGATGTTGTTTTTTGTGTTTAAAAAAGTTTATTTTTGTTGAATGTTTACAAACAACATTCGCTTTTTATGGATCCCAATCAGATTCTTTCCATTCGTTCTTTATAATTTCTGATCATTTATTTCTTTTTACTGGGTTTTTGTTAATACTAAAATAATATTAACTGATGTTTGCATTCATAAATAAAGTGCTCCCCTCTTGGTGAGAAGAACCGAGTTTGACATTTGCAAAAAGAATTCTATATTTTAAAATGAATTATTTTATGTTTTAGAATTCAACCATAAATATGTAAATAGGTACCTTCTTACCAATGAAAAGTCTTTTTCCAAGGTAATAGCAGGCAAGCCAACGTTCGGACACTACAACGTCTGTTGGGTCTGCTAGTTTATTATAGAAATAAAAGACGAGTGATAATTTAATCAACAAATTTGGAATATCCGGTGACCTATCCTTACCTCTGTTTTGTATAAATACATAGACTTTTTTTATAAACCGATCACTGGATTTTCCAAATTTGTAGATTAATACCCGTATGCAGAGACAAAACTTAAGGTGAGGAAAGTACATTCTATTGTCTTCACCTTCGGGTTATTCTCCGCATTTTAGATTAGAATGCACTTTCCTCACCTTAAGTTTTGTCTGTGCATACGGGTATAAAGTATGGCTCTTCTTTTATGTATATAAAAAAAATACTGAAAGTGAAATAAAACATCAAATGTAATCAGATTAGTATATTTTTTTAAAAAGAAAGAGTCGCGTTCTTATGATTTACACAGGTATTTGAATTCTGAGGCTAATTTTAACGAGTTGTAAATAACTTAGTCATCATTATTCCCTTTCCTCGCCTAATGGTAAATAGGGCACTGCATCGGTACACCACTTGCAGCGCATCTTGATCATGTTTGTTACATAGAGATAAGATGATCAGTCTTGGCATCAGGTATCAGTCCAGGGACTATGAAATATTCTTGTTTGAAAAAAACATTTAAAATAAATATTTCATATCCACCATGTCGAGATTCGAACCCAAAACCTCTTGCATGGTTAGCAAACGTGGTGACCAATACACTACAAGGCCGACAAAATAACGTTAATAAAATAATAATGTAAATAACTAAATATACTGGCATCGAGACAACACTATGACGTAGGCAAAAAGGTCCATGACCTTTTGCCAGAATCGTGGAAAGACGGGAGTGTTGTCAAGTTGCGGAAGGTGTTGACCTCGCTCTTTCATGACATTGGTCGTAGGGAGTCAGAAAAGTTGATGCATGCCACGGATTGGAAATTTTTACTGGATGTCGAAAATAAAATATAAAAATAAGGAATAATTTAAAAAAATATATTTAAACGTGGCAACCATGAAGTTTCGCATAAATAAATTGTCTGTTTTTATGAATGTATGTATGTGTATGCGCACGGGTGTATGTATGTGTGTGTGTATATATGTGTGTATATATATGTGTGTATATATATATATATATATGTGTATATATGTGTATGTGTGTATGTTTATGTATCTAAATGTGTATACGAATAAGTTTATATTTTATTTGTCTGTGCTATCTATTAATTTTTTAACTATTATCATATAATATAATGTAATTGCCTAGCTTGGAACGGGTTATGTACCCTTGTTAGCTGGGAAAAGTGAACGTAAATTGAATTTTGATAAAAGGTGTAAATAAATAAGTATTGAGTTTTTCTACTGATATTTCTTGGTGGAACTGCATTTAAATTATATATATTCTTTTATTATAAGTAAATAACTTACTATAACAAAATAGAGATCAAGAAGTAGAGTATGGTTCAAACCTCAGACTTTTGATCCGCGAGTATACAGTTTATAGAGTATTATTATTATTATATTATTAACATAGGATTCATTAAATCTCTTACAAATGCTTAAAAATCATAATTCTATAACATAATTCAACAATTAGTAAATTGATCCTAACAAACGAATAAATTTTATTCTATAACTTACACAATTTAAATCAAGTAACTAAAATCAATAAACATGAATCTAATGCCAAGCAGTCTTGTCCTGTAAATATTTGTTGTCTCTATAGTAGCTCTTTCTAAACAGCCTGTGCTTGGCAATATCTTTTTAAAAATTATTGGCAAAGCCTGAATTTCAAGAAGTACCTTGTTGTAGAATCGTATGCAGTTTAAAGTAAAAAATCTCCTAAAAATGGTTTTCCTCTCTGTTGCAATAAATGTAGATATGGATTCGATTATTTTGCATTCCATTTACTTTGTTTGTCATTATTAAACGTTAAAATTAATATTATTTTTGGCATGTGTCTTTTTTGTGTCCTGACGCACGTATATAACCAAAACTAAACAAAAATATTTAACTTCAAAAAGTACATTTGCCCACGCGGAGCGCCTAAAGCAATTTTCGTATTAAAAAGTCCGATCCGAAACGTCAGCAAAGTGCGACCGACACACAGCACAAAAACTCAGAAAAGCTCAATCTGCATAAATGAATAAATAAACCATCTTTGTTTCTCCGCACCCCATCTAACATATTTGTACTTGTTGAGATGTAACTAAACCATTTCATTTTGCATTCAAAGCTTCGTGCGGTGTTTGAAGCAGTTGTGTACCAGTTAATAACTTTGGAATGCGACACCGAAATATCCTTATCAACAGTGACGTGGAGACATCCTAGTCTGCAGATGTTGTTAGGGCAGCGAAACTAGTAGCGAGTGGCATAACTCCCACTGATCTGGGATGAATCCAACCGATCTGAGATAAATCTCCCACCGCAATTCTGCGGTTAGCATAGCAGAGATTCGTTCCGTCTGCGTCGACCCCAAGTTAGAACTACTTAAATTATACGTGCAGTGATGGCTAACGAATTTATTAAAATCAACAGAAAATTTTATTTCGTAAACGTTCAAAGGTTTTTTGATAAGCAGACAATGTCTTATATTCACAAAATATTGTTTTTTAAACCATTTGGACCCGTAGTATGTATTACAAATGGAAATTAACAGACCTTCAATTGTCTTTAAAATAAAACAGACTTTTTCCTATTATAATATTTATAAAATGAAAGTTTTTTTTAACAAATAAAAATACTCGTTTGCACGTTTCTGTACGGTAACTTCGATTATTCGGTCTTATTTCTCTATGTTAACTTTCCTAAAAAAATATAAAAACCATTAAAGCATTTTCTGGCCTAGTGGAAAAAATAACTCCGATGAATGTCGTCCAAATAAATAATGGTTTCCAATTTTCAACTTTATAAAAGTCAAATTGAATTTAAATTTTTAACCTCTTTACTTCCACCTCTCTTCATAGTATAATGTAGATATTAAGTCAATTTTCCCTTCTAAAAATATGTATGATTATCAATATTTAGTTCTGTAATTGAATTATTAATAAACCAACAATATGTTCATATGCCACTGACTTTCTGAAATAAAACGGTTTGGGTAGGTAGGACGAAATTGCCTTAAGGCATTATGCCCGCCCTTATGCATATGTATGTAAACTGTACATGTATATAAAGTGTTTAAATAAATAAAAGTCAACATATGAATTAATGAAATATAAATATTCAAATGTTTATTGAAATTTATGCTTATTTGATATATATTTTTTTTCTGATGTTAAATAACATGCACGCTTCCACTTTCCATTAAGTTGTATTCGAACTCAACACAGGGCTCTTGGCCTCATAGACTTGGAATTACGTTATTATTATTTTTTTAATAAAACAAATGCTTACCGGTCAAAAAAATACAAAAATTATTTATTAAGGTTATTTTTTTTAAAACCGTCTACTTTTTCCACTGTTCAATTATGAAATAAATTAAAGATTTTAGATATAAATTTGTTAAGTAAAATAATTGTTTGCTTCAAATCCATAAAGACAAAATAAAAAGTAGTGTTTCCTCGTCACAAAACGTAAGTACGCGACCTAGAACAGGTGATAATATCTGAATTTCCAAATGGAAAACAACTACAGCACAATATTATACTTAAAGAGGAATTTTTTTTTTTAATGAAATGAACCAATAAAATAAAAAGTGCCGTTAGGAATACAACATATTTAAGAAAGAAATGAAACGTTACATTTATAATTAATTTTTGTGTAGCGCTGATTAAAAACACCGTTTATTATTTTTTTAATGTAATTTAAATGTTATCCTTAAAATATTAATAATTAAAAATAAAATAAACAAACTATTGTAAAACGACACTCCCCATTACATACACAAAAATTGTTTTGTCTTTTACGTAATGGGAAACGTTAACATAAATATATGTATTTAATTAAGATAAAAATTTTATTTAGTAGTAATATTTTATACTTATTTATTTATTTATTTATATACGGCATTTCTGCCATTTACATATATGTGGTATAAAGAGTGCTTAGAAATAAAAATATTAAAAATAAAAAAAATCGAGTATGAAATATTAATATACTCGTACTGTACACATTATTAATTACTTGAAATACATACATATTTTAAAGAAATTATACAATAACAAAATACATTAATCAATCAAATTATAACTATTCCAACCCAATCTTCTGAAGATGAATATATTATATTTGTTATGTGAATATATATTTTTTTAAATGTATTATTTTTCATACTTTGGTAAAAGGTTGAATGGTTAAAGAGTTCAGAAATCTAAATTGGCGTGGATATAATTTGGACGGGTTTTTGTCCCGTGGTATTTCGTGGACTCCGGAAAGACGACCAAGATTCGAATTCCACTCAAACACATTTTTTTTTTCAGTTTTCTAACACAATCATTTACGATTATAATAAATGTTTCAGCTCTTTGACTTCCCAAAAATCAATATCAAAAGCATCTGCCGCTTACCCGAATCGGTTTTTTTAAATTTTTTTTTATTATTATTTTTTTTATTATTTTACATTATTATTACAGCAATATACAAGTAATTATTTATACAACAAATTAATTCAGTAGTAAAAGTAAGCATACATATTTTTTATTTTTGCTGTTGGTTCATCTAAACTGCCTAACTAGGGATAGATTCCCCGTTCTAATGCAGTAAATTATGTATTTTTTAATGATATTTAAAAGTATTTACAGTTTTATCATAATGTGTGCTTTTTCAGTCTTAAAGGTAAACAATGAAAATCCAGAGAAAACATAAATAATACCAAAATCTCTATATCCTAAGTCCCAAGTCATTACTAGTAAAACAAGCAACCAGCTTACGTCCTTCTACATCGGACAACAAATTCTCTGACTCCCTCCGACCAATATGGATTAAGAATGCAGTCAACACCTTCCTAAGCCTGGCAATCCCACCACATTTCCACGAAACTGATTTTTAAAGACTTAATGTATTTCTTAGTTTCTTTCTTGTCTTTTCTAAATATCTAAGAGACAAAATAAGAAATGAAGTAACTAGGCGCCTATCCGGAGTCATCGATATCGTGGGTTGTGCAGCAAAATTAAAATGGCAGTGGGCCTTACACTTGGCGAGGCATAATGATGGCGGGAGAAAAATAAAGTAGAGACCATGGGCAAACAAAAGAAGTGTTGGAAGGCCTCAAAAAAGATGGGTCTATGACATTGCCTCGATAGCTGGTAAAATATAGATGATAAAATTGGGTGATAAGAAAGCATGGAGACGTTTGCAAGAGGTCTATATCCGACCGTGAAGAGAACAAGGCTGAAAAAGATGAAGAAAAAAGTCTTACTTTAAATTTACTCGTACCAGCAAGCATTTTTTTTCATTACGAATTCATTATATTTCTTTCTTTACCAACCAAATTAAATAAGGGAAACCGAAAACAAATATTTACATTTAAAACTTTCAATGTCCCTTTCACTGTCGCTCTAAACCCCCTCATCGACCTCATGGTAGGGACAAGAGGAAGTATAAACAAAATAAATAAATAAATGCTTCACCCAGTTCGAACCCCTTTATGTCGATAGTGATAGAAAATGTTAGTATCTACTCTCTGGATCGCCAGAAGGCCCCCAGACGACCCTAGAAGCCGGTCACCGGTGGCGCACCCAAAAGCAGCAAACTTTCCCAAAGACTACTGGTTGCAAACCGACTTTTTCCACCACCCATACCTACTCCAACTGAGATTGTGGAAGAATTTTACCATCAAGCAAAAGCGATAAAGGAGACGTTTATTCCGTGCTGAAATCAAAAGAATTGAAAAAATATGTATGACAGGAACATGGCAGAATTGTGAATGTTACACAGTGTGTAAAATGGTCACTTAATCCAGGCAAGTAGAGTTCATAAGCCATATAAGTGCCTAGACTCTCATATCTACTTTTCTGTAATGTTCTCTATATCTGTTCTTGTATATTAATAAAACTTTTTGGTGACGATTATAATTCCATCAACTCGCAGCTCGAAACCATAGTGCATAGTATGAAGCATGCATTTTTATAAAGCGAAAGCTCACAGTACCATAAGTCCCCTTTGTTAGCTGCATTATAAAATGACACGATTATTATGCAGCTATTCTAAGGCCGTATGGTAACCCTGAGGAGCTTTACTGAATACCAAATGTGCCCAAAATAGTAGATTTCTGTAATAGAATCACTACTGCGGGATTATGCAAACTTGCATACTATTGAAATGTTAAGCTGGTACGAAGATTCTCAAAGTTTTCCTACCGCTTGGAATTTTTTACTTTAAAAACCTAAATCTTCAAATCGCAAAGTTATGAATTACTGAATATGTTTATACGGACTTTAATAAGTTCTCGCTATTTCCCGACATATGGTGTTATCTTAGCATTTTTCCACCGCGCAATATTACAGCCAACTTCATCGTGAAGATCCACCATATGGATTGAAACTACGGTATATGCTATTCTTCATAAATAACATGTTTTTTTTATAGCGTCAAACATGTCAAATTTTGTGCTAAAAAAAAGTATTTGAGAGAAACTTTATTTTTATTTAATAAGGAAAAACAACAGTTGTTATATAAGAATACAAAACATAAAAAAAGTACATACATCCAGTTAAGGTTTTTCATAAATAAAATGAGAGAACATGTTACACAGTAAACAGAAAAATAAAATATTTTATAAGACATGAGAAAAAAAAAGAGCTCGTAAGAAGGTTAAGGGATGAGGAAATAGATGGAGGAGTGAATTTTTTTTGGGCAATGAATTATAAAAAAATTTAAATTGATTGAAATACGCTCCAAGAGATATGGACTATCGATAAAATTGTTTAAAATTTTGAAGAGGAAAGACAGATCAGAAATGCTTCTACGTTTAGTAAGGGAAGTTAAACTATGAAAGGAAGAAGAGTCTTCATACGAGTCAAAATATGTAAGAGATTTACGATCCAGAAGTTTAAGGAATCTATTCTTTATTTTATCTAGTTGTGATATATAAATTGTATATCGAGGATTCCAAACAACAGATACAAACTCAAGAAAAATACAAACTTTAATGTATTACTTTTTTTAATCTGCAGCTGAAGCACATTTCACGGTGTACAGTTTACAGAGATTTACGGTGACCATGTTCTATCGAAACATCGCTGAACATTATTATCATCATCATCTCTGCTCTGAATCATGATCAGCTTGGTGTGGTGTATTAAGGGCTTCTTAAACCCAACGAAACCATTACGAAAGATCGCATCAAGGAAAAAAGACCGCAACACGAGGAGGGACATGACAAAGTAGTTTTGCAATATGATAATGCTCGGCCACATGTTGAAAAGCCGGTCAAAACTTACTTGGAAATCTTCAATGTGAAGGCTTACTCCACCCGCCGTATTGACTGAACATCGTCCCTTCCGATTACCAATTGTCTCGATCGATTACTCATGGCCGGTCTGAGCAGCACTTCCATTCCTACGAAGGAGCCAAAAAATGGCTTGATTCGTGGATAACCTCAAAAGACACATTTCGATAATACGAGTATTATTCTGTGTGCGGTCGGATAAGAAAGCAGCTCTCTTTGTGAAATAAAACCAGAATTCTAGACAAGTGTTTTCGACTCGATGGTAAATCTCAGGTAAAAGTCCTGAAAAACGAAATCAAGTAGAGAAAAATCCACGTGTTTGCCTACAATACTAGGAAGGTCGACATAAAATATTTATTTTCAATGATTTACACAGGGATGTTTCATTATATTGGCACCTGAAACATAAGACCTCACCTTCGTGTAACAGCCATGCACCATCACGAAAATTGATATTATTCAATTTGTCTATGATCACGGCTACATCTTTCTCATTTATATTTGGAATAACAATAGATTGTGCATGCACTTGGCACACTGTGTAAGATTACTTAACCACTGTTAGTGCCTAGATATCCATATTTCCCTTTAAAGGGTGTTCTCTATTCCTGTTGTACCAATTATAAATTTTTATAGCGTAGAGGTAAAAATCTAGTAATTTTTCTACAAACATTAGAACGTAATCAAAATCTTGAATTAAATCGAATACAAATAATACATTACATATATGTATATATTCGTATATGAACCGGGTTGGGGTCTCGTGGTAATGTTGTGGGCTCACGAATCAAAGGTCCGAGGGTCAAATCTCACTCTACTTTTTTCCAGTACAATTTATTTATGACTTTTAGAAAATGGTTTAAAAACTGAAATATTTGAAATATTTATTTTATTTACTTTTTTAGTATTTATTTTTACTATGAATTGTAAGTTGCGTGCGTTTGTTAAAGGTTATAAAAATGCATTTTATCTTTTTCGGTCGTTTTTCCATTTATGCTATTATTTTTCGCTGACTTTAGAATATAACCTTAATAAAGCGATTTTACATTATTTATAACGAGAATTTTTATTTCAGCATCTCATTAAGTAATAGTGCGACTCAAATTTTATAAAGGCCATCATTGAACCTATTAAAGCTGTCACCCTTTCTCTCTCAACCCCTCTGTAGCAAATTTCTCTCAAGGCACTGCATAAACTAACCTTATTAGGGTTAATAACATTAATCTTCAACTTACTTTTCGTTTCCTCTGTTAAAGGGCTGAATTAGGGATGTTTTTTTAAGTTAATCAATGTGTGCCAAGTATAATTTACTCAAACTTCTTATATTGTAAAATTAAAGTTAATCATAAATAGGTGCTTACTTCTGGGGCAGAACTCATAAATCAAACGTTTAAATTTAAAATATACAAATATCTATTTAACGCCATGTCTCATTGGGTATACGAGTATAAAGAAAGGATTGAAATACATACCTGCCTACAATTTTTGCTTAATCCACTTTAATACGGCTTATAATCCATGCCCTTCATATATAAAGCTTTTGATATAATCGTTTTTTTTTTTAATTCACTTAACATTTCAAGCCTTAGCTATCTTCGTCATACGCATTTATTCACTTTTGTCATAAAATATAAATATTCTAATACCTCAATATTAAAAATCTCAAATCTCCAAAACGTAGAAATAACAATGTCTCCATATTTAGGTTAAGTTTAATGATTGATGATGTTTCAGTAACTATGGTAGCATTCAACGTTCCTATCCACCGCTCACGAAATAATCCTCGTAATAAATGTTCCTCGATCAGCACAGAACAAATTACGGTTTACATGCACCAATGTCTCGATTATTTTTTGAAACATTTTATTTATTTTATAGAAACATGCAGTTAACAATGATCAGATTATATATTGATGATAACGCTAAGTGACAGATCAGTGAAGTTTCTTAATAATTATCATACATATTAAAGTATGTTGCTTTCTTAAATGTGTGCTTGCGTGTTTATATACATATATATGTAATATGTACATGTGTATATGTAAGATGGTGTGTGTGTGCATTTGGATGAAAGTAAGTGTTTGGCTGTGTATGCTTGTGGATAGTTAAAAAACAAGTGGGAGTGACATTAGTCGTTTTTGCTTTTAAATAGGGTAAAAGGAATGTTATATAAGTCGATGGATGAAAAAATAAAATGATTTGTACAAGAACAATAGAGGAAAAATAGTGGCCCATAGTTAGTGTTACAGACCGGCAAATGGAATATATTTTTATTTTATGTCACGCCAAAGAGGATATTAGAATTTTTTTTTATTTTTTTATGTAAGACTAGACCTTGTCTCGAGGTCATTTTTTTTGTTCTAACTTTATTTATTTATTTAATTGTATTTTATTTTAATCGTATCTGTATTTAAAAATAGTATATATTTGACTGTATTTAAATGAACTAAATGAGTCATGAGTTAATAATAAAGATAAATGAATCAACTAACTGGTAAAAGAAGAAGTGTAAAAATTTGAAAATTTTTTTTAGGCGTTGCCTAGTAGGTGAATTGGTACAGCCAGATGAATCTCACCCACATGATAAAGGTTTCAGTTCTTTTACTTCACAAAAGTCAACAGTTGGAAGACTTGAGGAAATGTGGATGTTTAAACATAGACAGAATAGTGAATGTTACACAGTGTGTAAAGTGCCACTTAAATCAGCCAACGACGGGTCATAAGCCCTGTAAATGCCTAGACTTCCTTATTTTTTCTCAAAAATGTTTTCCCTCTGTTGCAACAAATTCAGATCTTGATAAATACATGTTAAACTAGTCCTCCGGAATCTACTTATACGGATCAAATAACCAAATCGTCTTAGGGACCTGGAAAAAATGTGTGCTGGTGTTTGTAGCCAATTCAATAAACATGGCGGCGATTAGATTTAGTAAGCTAAATAAAAGATCTTGATAATAGTGGACTGTATACAATATTTATTTTAAAGCACAGTGCGCTCCGTGATGACCGAAGACTTCGAGAAAAAACGAAATAGAGAGCGATTATAGCCCTTGTGCTATCTTTATATACTATGCTATTAGTACCCACCAGAGTAACACAAAAGTGAAATAACAACAATGCAATTTGGAGTACCTCAGGGATCAATATTAGGACCATTGTTTTATATAATATACATTAACGACATAATACACAGTGACATAATGGGAAAAAAAACAATCTATGCGGACGACTTAGGAATTTTATATGAAAACAAAAATGACATTGAAACTACTAAAACCATCAACAATGACGTGGAAAAACTATTAGAATGGACAAACAAAAACTTCTGAACACTAAATGCCAAGAAATTCAATATAATACATTTCGAAACACAAAAGAAGAACCATAACATGAACATAAAAATAAACAACAAAACTCTTAAAGAACTAGAACATGTGACTTACCTAGGACTCACAATGGACAGACAATTAAAATGGACAAAACACATAGACGGACTCACTAAAGTAATGGCATCACTACATAGCCTCTTCTACAAAATTAAAGATTTTATATCAAGAAAGGAAAAAATTATGATGTACGAAGCCTATGTCAAAAGTAAATTGAGTTACATGATCGCCTTCTGGGAAACTGGTAACAAGACAGACATAACAAGAATACAAAGACAACAAAATAAAATTCTTAAACTAACATACAACCTACCCTACCTGACCTCTACGACTGAACTGTACAAAAAAACACACCAGTTTGACATAAACTACTTGACTAAAATTGAGACCTTAAAAATTGTGCACAAAATAACACTGGGAAACATACAAGACGACGACATAATATTAGTCAAAAATGCTGACATACATAAATATAACACCAGACAACAAAAACACTATCATATTGAAAAAGCAAAGACAAACACAGGACAGTCAAAAATACTACATAATGGACTTAAACACTACAACGACCTACCTTACTACTTGAAAACTTTTAATGGAGACAAATTTAAAATCAATCTGAAAAAGCACATGATGACTGAACTAACTAGACTAGACGAGACATAAAATGACTAGACAATATTAAATTTCTAATGTAACCCTAACGGGTTTTTTAAAATTGTAAATAAATAAAAAAAAATAAAAAATACTCTGGTGTGGCAATCACAAAAATCAATAAGAATTTAAATTAAGAACTAATAAACAAAAAAACTTAACAAGAACCTTTCGTAATATCTCCATAATTAAACCTATAATAAATTTGCACCATTTTATTTTTTCATATATTTGATACTTCACAAGAATACATTACACGTGTATAATTGAATTACAATGAAATCATTCACTGGGAAAACCCGTGCCTAGGAAGATATTTTACGATATTTTGGTTCAGTTTGATTTATTTCTTTTTTACACTCAGAATACTTTTCAAAGAGACTTTTCACATAAATAAACAATAAATAATTTATTTTAAATTTTAATGTATTAAAAGTATAGGTAGCATACTTGTATATCGCTTTTCTCACCATTTAAGACAGATTACATTTTGATCGTAGTTTACTTTTTTTTTTTAATCAGCCAGTTCCCTGTTTTAATTCATAAGCATTTTAAAAGAGTCTGGACTAACTTAATCTTCACCGCACATAACATTTTTAAAGAAGTATAACGAAATATTGTTGTTTGAAGACCTTAGTATCAAAGTGGGACAATGGCCATTTGCATAATTTTTCAGTGGAGACGATATTCTTTTTCGGATATACAAGAAACCAAAGTGAAGCAGTAAATTAAATATACTTTAGCAATTTTTATACATAAAATAATTAAGGGGATGAATAAAATAAAAAAAGAATGAAATTTAACAAACAATGCAATGCGTATGAAAAAGGGGATAAAAAAATATAAGATTACCAATTAGGAGAAAAACAAAATATCAAAACTCATTGTACAAGGGATCGAAGCTGTAAAATGAGTTACCTGAAGAAATAAAGGAGATAAAAAAGATCGAAATATGTCAAATTAATTTGAAAAAATATGTTATTGAGAAATTTTGATAAAAAAATTATAATGTTATTAAAAGTTTATTTTCGTTTTTAAGATGTTATGAACTAAATTAATAAAGCATAAATAAAGAAATAAATCAGTATTAAATATATTTTTATATCTCCATAGTATAAATAGGTAAAGATTTATTTTGTGCATTAAAAATATCTAAAATAAGTATTTTTTCAATAAAAACACAATTTTACAATGTATTGGTCCATTTTTAAACTAAAACATGCAGTTGTCCGTTTTTGAAATCCATTTGCTATGATTAAGATTCTTAAAACCATGAGAAAAGGGGATTTGTTGTTCAGCGTATAGAAATATTTTTTATTTTAAACTTTTTCTTCATAGTAACACTCTTTTAACTCTTAAAATGACAAAGACACTCTCACTTCGGTGGATAATTTTAAACTGTCCAAAAAATACGAAATAACGGCCGCCATGACACTTTGGATTCCATAATGTATGGAATGTCCGCTTTTGAAGTAAAGATGGTGAGCAAATGTCCGTTTTTGATATTAGATACTTATTAAATTCACACATTACTGCTTTAAATAGCTGTCATCTTTTCAAAATCTTTTTTTTTACTATAAACAACCAACAAAACCATTTTGAAAAAAAGGCGATTGTCGGACTTTGATACTAGGGTCCGAATTTGTTCTACTGTGCGTCTAAAGATTTTTTATATTTACTTTTATTTTCAAAAACATTTATAAAAAATATACAATAAAAAATGCGTTATTTCGTAAATTATCCTGATTCTGTGAACTTTGAAATGGACGCAATACGCGTCGCATCGCGTTAAAAAAGCACTTATTTTTTCTTTGTCGTTCACTTGTCAACGGACTTTTTACCAGCCGCCATTTTGTCCAAATGGAACATATTTTAGCCATTTAATGGCGGAAAAAAATTCTTTAAAAGTTGATAACCGTGCGAGGGTTGATAACCAGCTCGTTAGCGAGGAGTAATTTCTTACTAATTGGGTTATTACAACCTTAACCGCCAGCTAAAATGAAACGGAAATGTGACGGTGAAGCAGATGCCATTTTTTTTTTCATTTTGCAAAAGCGGGAGGAATGTAAAATTCCGTGTTTCTGCAATGAAAATTGTTTAAAAACATGTGTTTGATGTGTGAATCTTTGAAATTCAGGGTGAAAAGGTCTGGTTTTTTTATTTACGCCTTTAATAAAATTCATATTTTCGCTTCTACTTGTTAAATGAGCTTTGATAAAAGTAAAATATTCAAATAACTTTTATAAACTTGTGAAAAGTGAATGACGATATGTATTTTTCTTTACGCTAAATATAAAACATTTTTTTCTCATTAAACTTTTATCACTTGCAAATTCTCATTAAACTTTTATCAATTGCAAAAAATCAAATTGCAAAAAATCAACCTGCCATCCAGTCTCAACCAAACTTTAACCAGAATACCTTAATCGAAGCAATCTCTGAATTGGAGGAGACAAAAGAACGCTCTAAAAATGTCATTATATACAATTCACCGGAAAGTATGGCACTTACCCTAACAAAAAGAATTGAAGATGATGCCAAAAGCACTACACAAATGATCCATAACATTGAACCGGTTTCCAGCGGTGACATCATAAAAATTTACAGGTTGGGGCAGTACCGACCGGATGTGTGCAGACCTATTAAAGTCGAATTTCGGGATTCTTTACAAGCTAAACGACTGCTAAGGCTTAAATCAAAAGTACCTAACGGATTGAACTTGAAATCGGATCTTACAACAAAACAGAGAATATATTTGACAGAACTTAGAAAGGAATTGGAATCAAGAATCAATAAGGGAGAGGCAAATCTAACAATTAAATATATAAATTCCTTACCCAAAATCGTCTCAACTGTACCAAAAAACTAAACCAACAATTAGAACTTCAATGTATGTACCAAAATTTAAGAGGAATGTGCACAAAGTTAACAGATTTCTCAAGAATTGCCCCCACTCTATTACAAGATATCCTAATCTTCACAGAAACCTGGCTATATCCCGACATCAACACGGCAGAACTCGGGTTATCTTCATACAATACTTACCGTTTGGACAGGAACAAGTCGACAAGCCCCAAAACAAGAGGAGGTGGTGTTTTAGTGTCAGTTAATAAGAAATATGTTTCTAGAAAACTTAAAACAATCTGCAAAAATGTCGAGCATATTTTCGTGTTAATTAGTTTAAACTGGTCAAAAATTGTATTGGGTTGCGTTTATATTCCACCATTATCTGATTTATCAGTGTATCAAAACCATACCGATGAAGTTGAGCGCTTGAAATTTTTATATCCTGATGCTAAATTCATACTCATGGGGGATTACAATCTTTCTAACATTCAGTGGGAGATATTAGATTCTGAATTTGGACAAATCCCAAACTGCAATGACTTGTCGGATCGAGAAAAAACTATTGTGGAAATGGATTTTTTCCTTAGCTTAAAACAATTGAATAATATAACAAATTATCATAATCGTATTTTAGACTTAGTTTTTTGTAGTGATGTGTCTGTTTCTGTGCACAAGTCTATCGAAGAAATTGTTCCTCAGGATAAACATCACCCTATTCTTGACATAAATATTGATTTGCATATGCTGAAGAATCAGAACGATCCAACATCGAAATTTTTTCGTAATTTTAACAAGGCAAATTATGACAATATGTGTACTTTTTTTTCGGAAGTGAACTGGACATTTTTAAATGAAAATAATTTAGAAGATACCATTGTTAGCTTTTATAATATTTTAAATACTGCTATAGAATCTCATGTGCCAATCTCAAAAGTAAGAACACTATCATTCCCAATATGGTATGATAAAGATTTAATTAATTTAATATACATGAAGAAATCTGCACACAAAACTTACAAAGAATCCAGATCTTGGTCAGATTTTGATAGATTTAATATTTTAAGAAAAGACTGCAATAAAAAAAATACAATTTGTTACAACAATTACATAAAAACTATCGAGGATTCTTTAAAAAATAATGTTAAAAAAATTTTTGATTATTCAAAATCCCTCAAAAATGACAGTACAAATTTACCTAATTTTATGTATTATTCCGTAAAAACTGGCAGTAACTTAACAGATATAGTTAATCTATTTAGTGACTTCTTCAAGAGTGTCTATGATGATACAACTAATAATAATACCAACAATACTAACTATGTAACCAACTTAAGCAGTAATATAAATATACAATTATCTCATATTCAAATTGAGATGATTGACATAAGAAACAGTATTCAAAAACTAGTTTCTAAGTGTAGTTATGGTCCTGACAAAATACCTACAATACTGTTAAAAAAGTGTGTTGACTTCCTTGCATATCCCTTGTATATAATCTACAATAAGTCGCTATGTGAAGGACATTTCCCCCAGTATTGGAAGTCTGCTTTCTTAACACCCATACATAAAAGTGGGGATAAATGTGATGTCACAAATTATAGACCGATTTGTATACAATCTGCAATACCAAAGCTCTTCGAAAAAATAATTTTGCAAAAAATGTCTTCAATTGTCAATCAAATAATAATTCCAAATCAACACGGTTTTATGCCTTCAAAATCAACACTGACTAATCTTATTATATATGAAAATGTTATTATGAACTCTTTTAATTTACGTAAACAAGTGGATTCAGTGTATACAGATTTCTCTAAAGCGTTTGATAAGGTGAACCATAGAATCATGATCGATAAGTTATCCAAGTTGGGTTTCTGTGGATCGATTTTAAAATGGTTTCAGAGTTACCTAAGTGGTAGATCATTGGCAGTAAAAATTTGTGACACCACATCCAGTACCATTGAGGCGACTAGTGGAGTCCCGCAAGGATCCCATTTGGGTCCGATACTTTTTAACATCTTTATCAACGATATTGTTGACATATTTAATGGTGTCGAAGTTTTGTTGTTTGCTGACGACATGAAAATTTTTAGAGTAATTAACACTATTGATGATTGTATTACTATCCAACATAACTTAAATAAACTATTTTCGTGGTGCTCAACAAATAAACTCCAACTAAATGTAAAGAAATGCCAAATCATGAGATTTCACAGGACTAAGTTTCCAATAATGTTTAATTATTCTATTGGCAATTCTGAACTTGTATCCGTTTCCGAAATACGTGATTTAGGTGTTATTTTCGATACCAAATTATCATTTATTGGTCACATTAATAGCATTAGTAATAGATCTCTAAGAATGTTGGGTTTCATTATCAGAACCACTAAATATTTCAAAGATATTGGTGCACTTAAAATAATGTACACGTCACTTGTAAGAAGCGTTTTGGAGTACAACTCTACAATCTGGGCTCCTCATTATTCTAGGCACCAATATTGTATTGAAAAGGTCCAAAATAAGTTTTTACGATTTATAAATTTTAAATTAGGTGTTAGTATTGAATTTTTAAATTATGATTTGTTACTGTTTATTTTGAAATTATTAAGACTAAGTGACAGGAGAATTATAACTGATTTATTAAATTTATATAAAATAATCCATTCCATGTTTGACACCCCTGCACTTTTATCACTAATTAGTTTTAATGTACCAAAAAGGACAACTCGGCAAACCTACCAATACTGTGGCAACAATACTTCGACATCATATGGTAAAAATGCAGTCATCAATAGACTTCACTCTCTAGGCAATAAGTACCAGGACATTGGTGACTCATTTCACATGAAATTTATTACATATAGAACGGCTCTTCTTCTTTATTTTGTTGGTAATAGTTCTAGGTAACTATTTGTTACTTTTGTTAAAAATTTGATTTAAACTTCTTTATTAGTGTTTTTTTTTCTTTTTTCGTTTCTTTTCTTAATTAATTTATAAGTAAAAAATATTTCTCTTTATCATTTTTTTTACATCATTATATACTTTTATACATAAACATATACTATTTACCTAAATATTAGTTTTCAATAATAATACATATAAAAATATTATATATATTTTTAATGGTATTCAAAATTTACTTCTTAGTTATTTTTTTAACTGGTTCAAAGTATCTCTAATACCAAATTATCTTTTTTTATCGATAATTCTATAACTGGTAATATTTTATTATTTTATATAGTTTATATTTCTTAGACTTTCTAAATTAATAATATTGTTTTAAATGCTATGTATTACTTATAACTATGTTTACATGTATGTATATTTAATTGTATTTGTAACTAATATGTAAAAGGCACTAAGTGCCGTTTATTTCAATAAAATAAAAATAAAAAAAAATAAAATCACTTAACTTTTGAAAATAAACATAGTTTTAAAAGCTTAAAATTCAATGAATGCACTAATTAATTCAATAATTACTGTTAAATAGTGTAATTGTTGTAAATTTCAAACCAAATAAATTGTCATAAAAGTAACGGTATCTTAAGTTTATTTTTATTTGGAGTTGTTAATGACTTGCCCAGTTTAAGTGTCCATTTAAATTTGAAGACAAAAAGTTTTTGAGTAAGTGCCATCATAAAAAGTTTCTGAGTAGCAAAATATTCATGAAACACAAATGTCACAAGTTTGGAATAACACTCATGTTGTACAGGAATCATAATCGTAAAAGGACATTTTGAGGACCTACCTCCAAATAAACTAAACTTACGCATCGTACTTTATTCACGGTAACGGTGCAATCTAACTATGTATTTAATTCCAGGTTTTATCTAAAGTACGTTCCAAATCAATATGTTTATTTTTTAGGTGATCCCGTTTGTTAAGAAATTATTAATTAAACTTATTGAAAGTGGACTGTTTTCAAAATTATAATACATTATTAGCATCTACATGACCTAAAACCGTTAGTTTGGGGAATTGTAGAAAACAGTTTAAATTTACAATTTAGAGTTTTAAAAATTATCAAATATAGCTACAACTTAATTGAAGTTTTTTTTGGATTTATTTTAAAAATACAACAACAAGAAATACATGTACATTTTAAACAATATAAAAAAATTATTAGGTATACAAATGGTACGACAGGCGAGCAAATTTCGTGATTTGCGCATTATGCAGGGCATTCTGAAGGGGTGCTGCGTTGGTTTGGAAATGTAAAACGAATGGACCGCAAAATAACGACTAAAAGATTTACAATATGAATTTTGATGGATACAGAAAACGAAAAAGATCGAAAAATAAAAAGCATGACCAAATCCAACGAATACTTGTACTCTCTCACTCACACACACACCCTCTCTCTCTCCCACCCTTTCTCTCTCTCACACACACACCCTGTTTTGACGGTTTTGACATACCTAGTAACAAATTAAGGCTCTAATTAGAATTCAACTAAAACTACATTTTATAAGAATTATTCTTTCTACTTATTGTTTTGATATGTTTGTTGTGTTGTATTCTGTTGCCTTTATAAAATATATAAAATAAAATTGAATCGAATTAAATCGGCTTGTGGCCCTGTGGCTACTATCGTGGACTCACGGATCAAAGGTCCGTGGTTCGCTCCCCCCTCTACCACAACTTGATTCTCATTTTCTAATAATGAATAACCTAAATGTGTCTCTTTACTTTACTTTAAAAAAGTAAATGAAAGAGAAATGGACACACGAAAATGTATGAATGTACAGGAAGCGAGTTCTGTACGCGATCTGTTTGCCTTACCCAACGGAGACACGGCGTTATGGGTTTTTGTTTTTTTTTTATTTATTTATTCATACAAATATAAACATTTTACAAAAAAATAAAATAATTACGTATTCCAAACTCTGTGAGGTCATGAGCCCTGTGTTGAAATGGGATACAACATAATAGAAAGAGGAAGCATGTACATTATTAAATAATAGCAAAAATAAAAATTTATTTCTTTGTTTGTTTAGTCCTTCGATTCAAGTGGATCGTCCGCTTCGTAATATAGTTAATACGTTGGCGCTTTCGCTTACCGTGTTTAAGGTCCTGGGCTCTATTTCTAGGAGGTCCGACATAAAAAAATATTTTGTAAGGTGGTTTTGTTCTACAATATTTTATTGTCCCCGGACTAACACCTGAAGCGTTAGACTGATCACCCTACCTCTTTGTAACAGATGATTGAGATACGCAACATATATTTTACTAATGCAGCACCCTAAGGTGCTAATTAAGGTTCGATTATGAAGATGTTTGTTTTTTTTTTTTTTTAATTTTTAGATTGTCTCCGTAAAATGAATGAAGTATAAAACGGTTTTTTACGACATTTAACTGAAAATTGTTATAAAAGAGTTTCAGGGGGGTGGGCGATCCTGTTGCATCCACGCTTCACACCTTGTAGTTTAAAAGTCGTAAAGAAACATTCTTTTTGGGGAGAATAAGTTTAAAAATCCTGGAACCGTTCTATTCTCTAGCCGTGTTATTCGCTTAATGAATATTTTCGACATTTTAAAGCTTTCATGACAATTACTAGATTTTACATCTAGTAAGTATTGGTCTGGACGGATGAAGAGTACAGTTCTGGTTTTAATCCTTTATAGGGCAAATTCATTATTTTAGAATTCGAATTTTTTTATGTTTTATTTTAAAATACTTATTGCCCACATAAAATTAATTCGATAAAAGTTTATTTTTAAAATTTTTCATCGGTCGATATATTGACTAATGATTGAGTTTAGAGTAATTTTATTTGTTTTATTTTATTTTATTAACATCAACGGCAAATCTGCCTTTTACAAAAATTTGTTATATTAACACATTTCACTAAATATTTTTTTTTTAAAAAAACGTAAATATCCTTTTACCCAAGATTTATAAAAAAAAAATTTTTTCTCGTTAAAAATAAATATTTGCATTTATATGAAATACCCAAATATTTCATTTTGAGGGCTATTTCCAGAGAGTTGTAAATAACTAACTATTAGAAAATGGGAATTAAGTTGGGGTAGAGTGGGATTCGAACCACGGACCTTTGAGTCGTGAGTCCGAGACACTAACCACAGGACCACAACCTGGTTTACAAAATATCTAATTCTAATTAAATAATAAAATATTTTAAAGTAATATAACAAGAAAATCGTAAAGTACTGTTTCATACAGCTAGGCAAAGTGAACAAAAAATTGTATATATAATGAAATGTATAAATAAATAAATATAATTACCATTCACCATCTTTGAAAAGGTTGAAAATGTTTGTTCTATAGGAACAATATCCTACACTAAATATATCCGATACGTAGGAATAACTATTGCCGGGTTCAAGAAGACTGTTCGATACGGCATTACAAGTATACACTGTCCGTGAATTGTTGCTACAAAACGGTGACACTTGTCTAGTCATTCTTCCAGGCAACCTAAAGTTGATGAGAGATAACAGTTCAGGGCAATCCCATATTGAATTGTCAATTTTGAATAAATTTAAAAGGAAAAAATATATATATATATATAATAATAAAAATACACAGATATGCTACTCACGGGTAGAAATCCTAAAAAAGAAAACAGGGTAAAGATAAGTCCTGCTTATAGTGCAGTAGCCGCGCATCCAAAAACGTAACATGTCAATTTTTCCATACTTGTTTCCGAGCCGGTGTAGTCTGACAAATGGAGAATTTAGAAAATAATTTTGTCTACCAGACGCCTCAAAAAAGGTAGACTGCAATCTTGTACTACTACTTGTAATCTATTTGGTAAAGTTGCATATAACTAAAATGAAAATGTTGCGCCGGGAAGGTAAAATAACACGCATAACCAGGATCCCCAATAAGTACATCAGACGGTCGTTCAAAGTAGTACCGATAGCTGAAATTGAAAGAAAGCAGGATGAGATAGTATAGTCACGCCATGCGTAAAGATGAGGACTATTCATTAAGAAGTACGTTAAACATTCCAGCTAAAACTAGAAGTAGAGGCAGACCCCTAGCAACATGGTGGTATACAATTGAGAAGAAGTTGACGGCACTGAATGTTCCCGTTGTGACAACCCAGGACATGAGATCCTGGCGCTCACGTACAAGGAGGCCTGACCCTGGATGAACTGGGATATAGGGGCCGGGAGAAGAAGAAGCTTAAGCCTAAGACTAACCATAATCGAGATACGTCGCTTTTGGGTGACCAATACAATGGCATTAACAGCATTGGGTTCCAAAAAGTCAATTCATTTGAAATGCTATTTTTATACTTCACACTTTTACTGTAACTTTTTATTAATGTCTTAACACTTTGAGTACCGGCCAAATACACATAGAATTTACCCTGTGCCCGGCCCATTTTTGTGAAAAAAATGTAAAATCTCATACTTTGTGAAGGATTTCCATTTTTGTGAAAAAAATGTGAAATCTCACGCTTTGTGAAGGATTTCTTAAACGTGTCATAATTACGAAAATACTCGGTAAAATCAATTCTAACTTCTCATATGTATTTGAAACCATTTAAAAAGTCGTTTTTCTATGACAGTTTTGCCAACATTGGCCTTTATGGAGAGCCACATTGCGCATTGCAATGTTCGGACATATACAGCGTCTCACTTCTTTTTTGTGCGCTTTGTATCCCAGAGCCGTGTAAACACGTGATTATAATAACAACGCGTTGTTTCCTGGTCCCGTGTTTTCACGTAGTTTACCAGCAGCGAAAAAGTACTAATAAAAGTCACTAGATTTCATAAAAAAGTACTTTTTTGAACAGCTGGTAAATAATGTGAAAACACGGGACCGGGACACAACGCGTGGTTATATAATCACGTGTTTACACGGCTCCGGGATATAAAGTGTTAAAACAATCGTACGTAATTATAATGCAAAACAGTTTTTTTTATACAAAATGAGAAACAAAATTTCCAATGAAGCTTTTCATAAAAGGGGCTTCAGAATTAAACTTCACTGAGTAAACAGATGGCATCGAGTTAAGCAGAAAACTTTTAAAGCTTTTGTCGGCAGTATAAAATCCTTTTGCAATTTCTTTGGGTTATTCGGTAAGTTTTTTTATCACATCTATATAATGTGATGTTCATGTATTCAAAAATATATCGTAGCAGTTAGCACCTCAAACCACCAGATAAACGTATTTCAAATTCAACTGTTCTCACTGAAGACTATGAACTAAAGCGTAAGACATGTCTTCTTTACATCTTCATAATAATTATCTCTCTCTTTATTGCTCACTAGTTCGACCCCATCTAGAATACGCTTCTCCTATTTGGTCTCCATTCTACAGGACTCATATTGACCATATCGAGTCTGTCTAACACCGTTTTCTAAGAAAAGTGGCATGGTTGCTCGGATTACAAAGGGATAATTTCTTATTTTGAAATAGAGCAATCTCTTAATTTGTCTTCATTGGAGAGACGTAGAACTGAGATGGACCTTATATGCATTTTCAAAATACTTAATGCTTTAAGTGATGTCCCATCTCTGTTGTAATCAATTTATTTTCATGTTCCCAACCGTGTCACCAGAAGTCAAAATCTGCTATTTATAAAATCTTCTAAGAGCAACTTTAGTTTTTATGCCCCAATGTCCAGAATGTGTAGATTAGTCAATTCATCACACGACTTGGAATTTTTTGGGATAGATCTTCCGGCTTTTCGTAGATCTCTTCGCGACTAAATAGTACGGGATGAAGTTGGATTGGCATGGTTTAGCTCAAAGTTTTTGGTCTTTCATTTTTTTAAATATATTGTATACAATTATTGTTTTGCCCTTGTTTGTCTTTGCTAAATAGTTTTATGTTCTTTTTGTTCAGTTTCTTGCATTTATGTTTCTTTATGTAACTGTTGTAATTGGCTTAGGCCGTATATATATAATAAATAAATAAATTATTTTCCTATCCACACCTAACAATGCATAGGACACTGCATTAGTACGCCAACAGCTGCGTATCTCGATCATTTTTTATCAAATAGAGGATAAATAATCAGTCTTGCGTTTCAGGTGCCCATCCTGGAACCATGGAATATTCTATTGTTACCTTTTTAAATAAATCTTTTATGTCAAATGTGTCAGGAATCTAATCCGAGACCTCTTGCATGGTAGGCAAATGCCTTGATCATTAAACCACGAGGCTACCACAATAATACATTTTTTTACATAATGGGAAACGTTGAAATCGTAAAAATATCAAAATGCATCATTATTTTCTTTAAAGAACTATTAAAATCGCCTTAGCATCATAAGTCCAAACAAGAAATAAAGATTAATCAGAGGGATGAGTACAAATAATTTGTATCATGTTTTTGTACGCTTAAAATGATTGTCGATGGTTTTCTTAAATACTTCACATATTTTTTACATGTTATGAATATTTTTTACATTTTACAACAATTTACCTTTCAAAATCATATTGAACCAATACTTATTTATTTAAATAAATTAAATTTGTTTTTAACCACTATTTTTTATTTTCCACCGACCGTTTTCAAAGCAAACAAGCTTCTTCGTCAAGGTTTACGTAACTAATGAATTGTTTTTTTTTTTTTTTTATCATGTTCACTTAACACCCAATATTGCGTCCACGTGTAGTATTAAATGAACATGAAAAAAATAAAAAATGAATTAATTAATTAGTTACGTAAACCTTGAAGAAGAAGCTTGTTTGCTTTGAAACCGGTCGGTAGAAAAAAAAAATAGTGGTTAAAAACAAAGTTGTTTTATACATTTTATTATAATGAATAACCACAAAGTTAGTGCTTCAAATATAAACTTTATACTTAGTTATTTATTTATTTATTTATTTGACACTTTATATACATATACAATATATATACGTATAAGGGCGGGCATATTGCCTTAAGGCAATTTCTTCCTACCTACCCAAACCGTTCAGTTTGAGAAAATTATAAATACATGGACATATTGAATCTTGCAATTTTATACAAAAGTTAAAAACAAAGATTAACAAAATAAAAATATATTTAAAAAAAAAATAACACTATACTTTAAAGAGAGGAAAGGGGATGGGAAGGAAAGAAGAAGAATAAAGGAACAATTTAAATATTTAGACAGTGACATTTTAATCTTGAATTAAATGTAAATAAAGAAGGAGCGTCTCTAATATTAGTGGGTAGATTATTCCACAATCGAGCGGCCACTACTGTGAAAGAGGATGCAACTTACTTACTTATCAGGTCCGGACTTCAGACCTTGCCACTCCAATGTGTCGGTGGCCATCTTTAAAGCATCATCTTCACAAGTTGGCTGCATTTGTGGGTACCACAGCAAATGAGGATCATCCTGCACTTTTCATCAATCGCAGCTCGTGTCACCTCCCTCCAAAAAGCCCCCCTCTATTGATTGTGCTTGCACCCAGTTACCCCTACCCTTAGTCTGTTGAGAACTTTCCACTTTTTATTTTCCTCTAGGGGTGAGTTATAAATTAGTAGTAATGTAGAGTTCCGCTTCATATTAAAACTTGTTTTGTTTTTCCCAAAAGTAGTTTCAACTGTTATTTGAATTTACACTACGAAACACATTATAAAATTGATTTAGTCTACACTCTAACCACTCAAGCCTCACTTGTTTGCCTAACAACCAACGTTACTCTTTTCAATTAAATCGACTGATACATTTTAATTAAACCATAAAAATAAATGCTCATTTTGTTATTTAAACGCGTTATATAAAAATACGTATTTTGTATAAATAGTTTTAAATCAAAAATATTTTGTGAATATCGCAAAATGTTTGCAAGTAAAAGCAGACTTCGATGTTCATTATCATCACCAAACTTTTTATATGATATGATAAACTTAAATATGTTATATGAAAGTAAAGTTATCAGTCTCACGCTCAGCTGCAAGTCCAGGAACAATAAAATATCGCGATTCAAACAACCTTTAAAATCAATATTTCACGTTCGAACCCAGGAACTGAAAAAAGTAGGCAAACGCATCAACCATTACACAAAGAGGCGGACTTATCACAACTCGATTATCTTTTAAGGATTTTTACTAAAGAGCAGTCATGGACTCCAAAACACTCGGCCAGGGGTTCTGGCACTATTTTACACAAAATACTGTATTTTTTATCCGCCTAGACATCCGCCTAGAATTCCTAAAGAAGTCAAACAGGGATGTGTAATGTCACCATGCTTGTTCAATGTATACATCGATAACTGTATTACAGAACTGAAAGACTTAAAAATGAGAGCAAAAATGAGTGATATAACTGTTAACTGTCTTCGGTATGCTGGTGATGCCGTGCTTCTTGCTAGTAGCAAAGAAGACCTGCAATTATTGGTAAAAAAGTCTACGATGTATGCAAGAAAAGCGATTTGCTAATGAATGTTGATAAATCGAATGTGATGGTCTTTGAAAGGGATAAAAATATAATTAAATGTGAGATCAGTCTGAATCAGGTAGAAGAATTTGTGTATCTGGGAAATATGTTTACTAGGAACAGAAAGACTGAGAAAAATATTGAAAGGACGGTGAGTGCCGGGAACAGGGTAAACGAGGCACTGGAATCTACTTTGGCAAACAAATGTTTGTTGCAGAAGGTTAAACCAGCAGTTCACATTGGAGTTCTAGTGCCAACTCTAATATATGAGAACGAAGTATGGAAAAAGAAAAATAATGATGAAAGTAGGTTAAATGCTGTCGAAATGCGATCCCTCAGGCTAATGTGTCGAGATCTGTGAACTATGTAAGGCATTATCAACAGAATCAAGAAAGGGGTGCCGCGTTGGTTCGAACATGTAGAGCAAAAAAACGGCTTAAAGGATCTACGGTGCGAATGTTGATAGATGCAGAAAACGAGAAAGACCGAGAAAGACGGTTACGGTAAAGTGGGTTACGGGTTACGGGTCATGGTGGGTTTATGAGCTACTTGCATCGCTTCAAGCTCTCCGAGATCGACGACTGCTCATAGTGCTCATGCAACGATGAAACTCCTCAAGATGTCCCTCACCTGTTGATACATTGCCCCTTTTTCAGCTTTTAAAGACAACAGCTGAAGACGAGATGCAAAAGCTTGGGTGAAGATCTATGCGACATCCCATCGGTGATAGGCAAAAAAGAACTTACACGAGAGGTAGTATCATACATGATCAATATGGTGTAGGCAATTGGTAAAATAAACCAAAATAGGGAAGAAAATGCCGAACACTCCTCTAGTGGAACGGAAGGCCTGTTGACTAATGCCAACAGACCGTCTTCTCCTGAAGAGTTTTAAGTGGTTTCCTCTCTACATGAGCAAATGTTGAGAAGTTCTTGATTGTCCCACATTAGTATATCCCTCTTGATTTCCACAGTTTGGATAAATTTAAAGAAATTTAATTGCAGAAAAATCCACTTTTGAAATATAAACCTTGTTTATTATAAGCAAGGTAAATAAAGCAACTCCCATATAAAAAAAGATTAAAAAATAGTTAAATGAGCAACCAAAAAGAACATTTCTTCTGTAAACATGGTGTTCATACATAATACGCAAAGAAAATATAAAGCAGTTTTTTACGTAAAATCCTAAACATTGCTCTTCGGGACTTCTACTTTAACCTTTTTTTAAGATATAACATTTCAATTATATGTTTTTTATATTGACGATTATATTTGCACTGTTTAATTTAATTATTCCAGAAAATTGAAAACTTTTTTGTTCCCTTTTCCCAAAAAAAATATTTTTATTTTTCTTTGGACATATTTGAGAATATTGAGTTTTGGTAACTCTTAGAAATGCAATATATTATTGTATTATGTTTTGTTACACACACATAAATAATGTTTATTTAATATTTAAAGCCAATGTACCTTGGTTCATTTTCACACTCAGCATTCAGTATCCACCCGGAAACTAACAAAAGTTTTCAAGTGTTAAAAAAATTCGACTAGGTACCAGAAATGATTTTTTCACGTAAAATACTGCGGTTTGCATAATATTACTTTCGCTAATTGAATATTTGCACACGAATATGCATTTGAAAAGAGCGATCATTGGCGTATTGATAAAAAAAACAACATGGAATACGTTCAAATATTGGCTTTTAATTTAAAATTCAGTTTATTTGTATTGATATGAAAAAACTTATTCGCATATACCGAATATGTATATTTTTTTAACGCGCTTTTATATTTGTGGTTTAAATGGTCAGCGAGTGAATTTCGAATTGTTGTGAACAAACAACCTTTTAAAAATAGTAAAAACAGTAACAGTTTGGTTAAAGTGTAGATATTATAATTAAGCAAAACTATTTTTTTCTATTTACATTAAATATGGTTATGTTTTTACGGAATATGAAAAAAAAGTATAATTTTGTAATATTTTTCAAATAAAATAACCGTTTTATTATTAACTTGATGTGCACAATAATAATTATAAAATATACTAGTGTTTTGCATACATACGAAATGCCCAACTATTTTTCATAACTTAAAGCCGTTATTTTAAAATTCTACACATTTTCAAACAAAATGTACATTTTTATTGAAAGCTCGTTTTACACTGTTTTTTCTACTCGGGTAAAAAACAAAATTATAATTTAACATTAATTCAACAATGCTAAATATTATTCTTTATTGGAATTCCCTAATCAGTATTTTACTTACTAGGCGTATAATATAATATAATAGTAAATATTCTTGCTTACACTTCTTCTAAGTATTTTGAGGTTACGTTATATTTAAGAAAAAAATTAAGATAAAATAAATAAATACAAAACAAAAAATCTCTTTTTATATCCTAACCAGCCACCTAATCCAGCATTGTTTTTTTTTAAATTATATTATTTTACACTGTACTGTGTGGAAAATATCTCGTGCAAAAAGAGGTTCCAATTGTTGTATTTTTCCCTGTGTCCAAGTGGGTGAAGAATACAGTTTTGTGTGTGTAACAGTACCAGGACCCTGGGCGAGTGTTTTTGACTCAACTGCTACTCTCAAATAAAAATCCTGCAAAACGAAATCGAGTGTAGATTTTTCTAATGTCTAGTAAGTGCGTTTGCCTTTACTTTGTGAAATGTACCGTTTTTGTGATGGTTTTTTATTTTATTTATTTAAAATTTCTTTTACATTTTATGTATTACTTCTTTTAAATAATTTTTGAGATATTTTTCATAATTTAGAAATATGCCATATTTAACATAACGTAATAATAATCTTATATATTTCCTCTCCCCCTCTGCACGAAATCTCATCTACGAACATGCGTAAAGTGGCCGCGTAATGTTGCCAAACCGCGAATAATATATAATCATAACACAAATATAAAATGATTATGTGTTTTTTCATATTATGTTTTACCACAAAAAATATTTTACTTGTTGGACTATAAAAAAAGGTACTTTTACTAGGCAAACGTAAAAAATACATAAAATATTTATTTAGTAATTAAGTCAAATTAATACAGTTTAATATTTATACTTAGGCTTACTTATAGAAAGCCGGGTAAAAAATTCGACTACCCTGACAATACTAACAAAATGTCCACCTGGTTTTATTTGATAATCTGACAGACGGCAAAATAATCGAATTCTTAAATAATATTATCTGTGAATTCGCTACTTTCACATGAAATGTCATCCCACCCTATTCCCTTTTATTCCCAGCAGTATTTTGAGACTTAAAAACGACACAACACGACGTAATTGAATTTAAATCGGAAGTTGAGTACTAAGCGACGTTTACAGAGTAACTAATGGTTAACACGTAAAACTACTCATTTATGAGTACTTTTGTCGGCTTCAGTTTGATGTGCGTAAGCGGTTTCTGGACTATTATAATTATATGGTCAAAATGTATATAAAAAAATAGTGAGCTTTCACCCTTAATTTAACGAAATTATGATTGATCATTATTGATTTCTTTGTTACGAATCTCTTGATTAAACTTAGTCAAATTCTATCTACCTATTTGTTCAATTGTGATTATTCAAAATATCTCAGGTCAAGTAAACATATTTACTGGGTATTGTATAATATGATACATTTATGTATGCTGAGCATAGTTCAAAACTTTAGTTATGTGGTTCCTTGTATGGCCGCTAGAGGATGTGATGGCTCTGATGGCGCTATTTGGCGGGAAAATGATACGGCGGAAGTTCCGGGGAAAGTTTTAACGAGTTCCGCCTCCACTGACCAGTCTTCAGCTCATTGAATGCCTTCCATGTGAACTATAATGCAATGAATGATAATACCTAACTTCGGCAAATAATATCAATTATAATGTGAAATAATACTTCGCGAACTTATTTTCTCGTTTCGTAACCTGAAATATTAGTTTCAAAGTCTTTTTTTTATAATAAAAAACATTTTCACGTCATTATTTTACGTTTTATCCACCAAGAAGTTTCAAAACCACCTGATGAAATTTTTTATTTTTTTATTTTGTCTTAAAATAGTACAACCATTATAATGTATGAATGATTTTATATTAACTCATATCTAATTATCGTTTACCTGTACATTAATTATCATCATTTCCTTACTAAATGTTCATGTACACTTAAAACTTGCATTTCATCACAACACTAAGATGGTAATGAAAAAGATTGCAGAGAGGGCTCAAAACACTCTATTTTTTCGCCACGTGAATGACCAGTATCTGATACGAACATCAAATGTTAAGGATCTGGGCGTTGGATTTATGAGCACCCTGAAATTTCATAAACACAATCAATGGTAATGCATTTAAGATGTTAGGATTCGTTCTGCGTACTACTAGGGTTTTCAAAAATACCCGCGTACTAAGAACTCTTTACAACTCCTTGGTGCGAAGTAGACTCGAGAGCGGCTCGATGATTTGGGGGCCACATGTACTGAAATACTCTCTTATGATAGAGAAAATCCAAAAGAAGTTTCTGAGATATCTCTACATGAGAGAGTGCGGGTATTATCCTTGGCTCTACCCGACCGAGTTTCTCCAGGGTAGGCATGGCTACAGTTTAGAGACTAGAAGGAATGTGTATTTTACTACACATTTTTATCGATTGTTGCGTGGTATGGTCGATAATCCTGAGATTATGATGAGCATTGGTTTGTATGTTCCTGATAATTACCTAAGGCAGCGTCCGTATAGATTGTTTCATACTCAGGTATACAGAACCAACCTGCCGGTGGTTATGCCTGTTGGAAGGGCTACCGCTATGCTGAACAACATCGCTCTGGATATTGATCTGTTCCATGTATCCGAAGGGATTTTCCGGAGCAAGATTCTCCTACTACTTTGACATAAGTCTCTTTCATGTATTTTTGTATTGCTTATAATATGTACGTATTGAATGTATGTTTCTAATGTATATGTTATATTTAAATCAATGAATTGAATTGAAGGGTTGACAGCCGACAGAAATGCCTGGAGGATTCGGAGAAACCATATGCTCCAACTAGGGAGCAGACATGGAATGATGATAATGATGATAACATTTTCCCATATGTATATAAGTATTTTCACAGATTTTACAGTACCAGAAGCTGGCCGGTGTAGAGGTGCCTAAAAGACCGCAACAGTGGCTCGTTTCTCGGCTCAATATCGGCACAATACTTTTGTTTGGTGCTTTTATTATTTTACAAAACAATAAAACCAATTGCCATTTTCCCGTAGAGGTAGACAGAGATGATAGAACCCCATATTTCTCTGCATTTGCATACAGATCTCGTTTTCTCTACTCTAACTAGGTAGCGGTCATGAAATGATGACGATCATGATGTAATAAAACTCTAACATAAATCAAATTTAGTTTCTACTGTCCATGAAATAGTCGTATATTTCGATGTCGTTTAAGTCTGAGAAATGATCTTTTCATTTATTCACCCATTTCCCTATGTAATTTGTGATTTTTTGCTCCTGATCAAATGCATTGGTCTATAAAGAATTGCTACAGAAAGGGGATGAAGAAGATTGATAACGTTACATGTTTATCATTTATTATTGTACCCATTATGTGTCCGGGGGTGCTATTGTGAATCTTCTCGCGTGAGTATAGAAGACAGTAATTCAGGAATTTTATTTTATTGCATGCGATTGCTTTTTTCTTCATATATGGCCACACTCATGATTTAACGTCAAATTAATGTCGAAATAAAATATGTCAATTATAAAACAGTTTTGAAAACGGTTAAACACGAATACGGTTTGGTCAATTCTCTCAATCAAGTATATTATTTTGGGTAATGCTTAAAGCCGTAATAATGTTCTAAATGAAAATCGTCATGTTTGATTTGACTTGTTTGCATTTTTTGACGTTTAATTATCAGTGTGACCATATATGAAGCAAAGTGTTGTCGTGTTCAAAAACAGATTTATGTGTAAAATAGAACCTGAATCGTGGAGCGGTGTTTTTGACTCGTTGGCTGGCTACTCAATAATCCTAAAAAAAGGCCATCAGTGGAGATAGTGGTTGGCACGTTTGCCTACCAAGCCAGACTCACCGTATTCGATTCTTGGGAAAATCGAGGTGATGTTGAATCCAGTCCGTGTTCAACAAACAAACTCAAAAAATTGTTGATAAATCCACCTGGTCCAAGAAGAAAAATATTTTCAGGCGTTGCCTACTATGTAGGTGAAATAATTCAATCATATGAATCTCACCCGCAACAATAAAGGTTTGAGCTCTTGTAGAGGTACCTTAGCAGCATTCTAACTGAGACCTTCGACCCAGATGTAGAAATTAAATGCTGAATTGAGCCAGCAAGAGCTGCTTTTAACAGAATGAAATCCCTTTTCTGCAATGTTAATTTAAACTTTAAAATAAGGCAAAGATTGGTAAAGTGTTTTGTGTGGTCTATATTGGTGTATGGCTGTGAGACTTGGACTCTGAAGGTAAACACTATAAACAGGCTGGAGGCTTTTGAGATGTCGTTGCCTCGAAGAATGCTTAAGATATCTTGGACAGACCCGATAACGAACTCACTTTAACAACTTCACGAACTCTTAAGTCGAGCTAGAACAAGCAGATAACTCTTAACCTCAATAAAAGTTCGTAAAATTTCATATTTGGGACATATAACGCGTGGAGAAAAGTACCACTTGCTTCATATAATTTTGAATTGCAAGATTGAGGGCCACCGAAGGGCTGGAAGAAGACAGATGTCCTGAATGCGTAATATATGAGACTGGGCTGGCTTCGGGACTGTGGAGCAGATTTTCCGGGCAGCACAGGACAGAGAGAATTTCTCCAGAGTGATTGCCAACGTTGGGTATACCTGACAGGCTACTAAGAGAATAATGTTTCTGGACTTGTTCTTGAAGCCTTGGACTGATCACCAAACCTTCACGTAACATATCGTTGAAATACGCAGCATTTTGTTTACCAATTCAATGTCCTATGCACCACTGGGTGCGGAAAGGGGATGATGTCAATATTCAAAAATATAAAATTGAAAAGTTAAAATACCAGTACTTTTCTTTTATAATGTTTTAAATATGTTTTAACAAAATAAGGCGGTAGAAAATATGTGTGGTAACTTCGTATTTTCTTTTCCTTTGCATTGGCTATGCGCTCTTATATCAAATGTGACTTTCACCTTTGAATAAATTACACTATAAATATTCACTTTGACGTATCTCGATTTAAAACTATTTTAATCTGTGTCGAGTGGCTCAGACTACACGGCATTACAACCTAAATCAATGTTTGTATGTACTCGTACATGTAAATACACACATTATTATACAAGAGATTATCAACTTCCTTAAGAACTTCTAGTTTGGCGTCTTAATGCCCAAGTTATCTTGATCAACTTTGTACTTTTTGACTTCATACAAATCATTTCGGTTTCATTATTACTTTCCTATGTACACTGTTGCGCATAAGGCACTGCATGGAGATCTTACGTTAGATTGTGAAAATGGTATGCTAGTTTCGGAATATTTAAAAAATTAAAACAGTATTACGAGAGATTGTAAATCTAAAGTTAAACAGCTATAATTTATATTTAAAACACAACGAATACAGTAATATGTATTTTAAGTGAAAAACATGTTTAGAAACGCCCACGAGTTATTTATTTATTAAGGAAATCATACATCTTTATATAAAACAAGGTACAAAAGAACAATTAAAAAAAGTAAGACCAATTACAGATTTCACACTAATTTATTATGAATGCAGAAAGAGAGGGGAAAAATAATTGAATTCTAAAAAAGTAAAAATATGAATATTAAATAAAAAGTACATTAAAGGGAGAAGACGCTATAAACAGGAATGCTGATGGTAGCAGTAAAGAGCGAGTGACGTGTTTATAGTTTGTTGTTTTTTTGCACCACAACAGGCTAAGAGGCCTAATTACAGTAGTAAATTACTGCATAGAACATCCGGGCTTGAAACAAATAACACTTTTTTATGTGGTCTCACCAGGAATCGAACCAAAAACCCTCCGCATGTGAGTCAAGCGTATTAGCTATTACACCATGGAAGCCGCCAATATTTTAACGTTGCGCAACCTTATACGAGTATAAGTGCATTGTGACAATGCGATGATTTTCTAATTTAAATGTCGTCGAAACTTAAAAACGTATTTACTTATTACTATGGCGGACCCGTCAGACGTTGTCCTGCCCGAACGTTGGCTTGCCTGCTATTAGCTTGGAAAAAGACTTTTCACCGATAAGGAGGTACCTAAGTACGTGTTTGTGATTAAATTCCAAAACTAAAAATTGATAATACTAAAATATTCAATGTAAGTAGGTACCTAGGTACTTGTTTATGGTTGAATTCCAAAACATAAAACTAATATTTTTTCAAATATGGCATTCTTTTTGCAAACGTCAAACTCCAGTCGTCTCACCAACAAAGGGATGTACTTATGTAGGAATCCGATTTTTAAAAATGTATTGAATTTAATATTATTTTAGTATTACCAAAAATCCAATAAAAAACGTACGGAATTTAAGGGAAGAATCTGATTGAGATCCACAAAAAACAAATGCTGTTTGTAAACATTTAAAAACAAACTTTTTCCAAACACTAAAAAGCTACATCTTTCCATTTTTTTTCAAATGCATTTTCCTTGAATGCAACCCTAGTAGATCGATGTGTTAAACATTTATGCTCCTAACTTCTTTTTACGTATTCGATTAAAGATTTTAATATCTACGAACACGCACAGCGCAAAGATCTACATTTATCTGAAAACCGACGTAAATCCGTTAAACCGTTTAGGAGGAGTACGGTGACATCACACGTACATAGGAATTATATACAAATATAATTATTGAACAAGTTTACTTAAGTTAGACATTTAAAATGGAAAATCACAATGTTAATGGTACTTACTTAAAAGCTTCAAATGTTAATTTTAATTGCAAGTTTTCAACAATATTTAACTATTTAAATATTACAACGGAGACAAAGAACATTTTATAGAAGGGAATATAGAAGTCTAAGCATTTCAGGGGCTTTTGACCTGCCATTGGTTAGTTTAAGTTGCCATTTTACACACTATATAACATTCGCCATTCTGCCTATGTTTAAACATCTGTATTCCTTCAATTCTTCCATCTGTTGATCTTCGTGCAATTAAAGAACTGAAGCCGTTATCGATGCGGGTGATAGTCAGACCGAATTATTTCACCTACATACTAGGCAACGCCTTAAAATATTTTTAAAATTTTTACGTTTCTTCTTGGACCACCTGATTTTAATATTTAACTTCTTAACACTTCCAATGAATTGAAACATTCCATGAATACTTGATAGATCAATAACATTACACGTTTTTCTTAAAGGTGAAAATGTTTTTATTATAAATACGCATTATTTTGAAAATTATCCCATTCGCTCCAATTCCTCCTAAGAAATATGATATTCCCTTCAGTCGTCTCGGGAACAAAAAGCTATTTATTATTACTTCCGCAATCTCTACAATATTTCTGTGAACTCATCCGTCGCATATCAAGTACGGGTGTACGGGTATCTTAGAAGAGAAAAACACAATTGCCATTTGTACTTTACCCTGATATTTTATTCAACAACTCATCTCGATTCAACAAAAATAATGCCTTGATTTTAATACAAATATCTCGGCCTTATCGGAAACCTTCGATCTCAAATCACCTTTTTGTTGAAGGCGATATAATATGCATACATCCAATAAAGCAATCGCACTCGCGAAATCTTGTTTCCTAAACATTTTGTTCAGTGTGACTACCGTAGTTTATCCTTAAAGGCATCGAATTTATTCATTCAGTTCACAATTTATTTTTTAAGATGTAATCAGCCATGAGTTATTAAATAAATCTAAATCGTTACTGTATTGATTTGCAAGTCGCTGTATGCGACTTATTGGTAAATTTAATTAATAAAAATTTGTAATATGATGACTATAAACCAAAAAAAATAAAACTACCTAATCTATACTCCATCTTAGAACAGACTGTGCCATGTTAGATGGAGACTATTATAAACAGAGAACACTCCGTTTTCATTTTACATTAATTGGTTTTATATAGATTCCCTGTTATTCAGTATGTTTATATTTTTTTTTGCAATAAATTTATAAATAAATAAAAATAAATAAACAATAAATATACTAATAACTGCATAAAAAGCTTTAATAAAAATTATCTTAAGAGTTCCAATCAGAACTAGCTCCCTCGGTATATTCAAAAATCTTAATGTAAAATCTATAAAGAAACTTAATGTAAAAGCTCTGTTACTAAACGCACATAAGCATTATTCTCTACCTTCCGTTACAAATACAAGTGTTAGTAAATACTCCACCCTGATGCTGCAAAAAAAATAATTAATACCACCTTCGGTCAATGAGGATTGGCCTACATCTCGGTTAAAGTGGTATTATATCTTATTCCATTATCCATAAGGACAAATAGTAAGTACTCACAGTATAAAATTGCTATTAAGAAATGAATAGTGGAGGTGGGTTGCACACGGATCGATGAGTGAATTAAGCCAAACTGGTAAAATATGTTTACTGTTTATGAAATTTGATCTATTGATCTGTATAAATTGGTTATGTTTTTTATGATTATTTTAGTTTATATTGTTTATTATGTTAACTTTGTTAAATAGCTAATCTTAGGCATGTTTCACATTTTGTAAAATGTTTCCCTCGGCACGGAACACCCCAGTGAGGGAACATTATTCAGTATAAAAAAAAAAGAATACAAACAATGTAAAAGTATAAAAAAATAAAATAAATACGGAGTACGAAAATTTATGAATCTTTACATTTCAGTGAAATCTATTTTATTATTTATTAAAGTATAAATGAACGACAGTTCATTTTTTGTTATTCTGCTCGATTGTAAAAGTAAAAACTTTTGTTGCACTCATTCAATCATATGAGTTGCAATGCAAACTGGAGATGCATACTCTAGCTGTGATCTTACAAAAAAGCAAAAAAGATATGATTGTTTTGTAAGTTTTAAAATGTAGTGTATCTAACATTGGACATGGTTTCATAGTAATGTTATAAAGTTAAATTTGTAAAAAAAAAAAAACCTAGTATAAAGTGGGTTATACACATAACACCAGAATTGACGTTTTATTTTCTCATTTGATTTGTATTTACAATAAGTTTTGTTACAAGTATCGTAATAATTTAAACTCATTTTGTGTAAATGCAATTGGTTTATTATCTTCAAAACAAACATATTTTATTACGTTTGCAAGACATAAATCGACACAATATACATGACCTATGTGGTGTTAATAAAGTTATCTTGTTCAATTGCTTAACTGTTAATAAAATATTTTGAGACTTTGGGTTTTAGAGTTCAATAAAAAAAGATGTGGTAGCATTTTTTACAGTTAAAAACATTCAAAACATTTTGAAAATTATTTTATTTGCTATTTTATATACAATATCGAGACTCGTATATAGTAATAATACGAGACTCATCTTGTTAGCATCTGTTTTTATACAAGAAACGCAAAAGCTTATTCATAAACATGGTGGATGTGGTTTTCTATTGACAAATGCATTTGTACCTGTAGTATTTATGCACCACAACCGAAGTAGAATACAATGCGCTGTTGCCGGTACTATAATACATGACAACGACAAAACGAAACTGAATGAACCTACTGCCGACTGTAACACGGTATAAACTGATAGTACATAAATACATATTTTTTTCTACACAACACATAGTTTATTCTGAAGATGGCCACTGATCCCAGCCTACACGGGATTACCCAAAAAAGACGAAACACATAATATATTAAAAATCACACAAACGCGGATTACAAAAATAATTAAAGCGTCTTAAAAACCATACCAGTCTGACCATGACGCTAGAGCGATAAAACCTGTTTTTATTATTTCAAACTAAGTAAAATTGAGTTTTATCCTGTTATTATTTTTTATTTTACTTTAAACATTCAAATTTCATATTAACATTATCTTCACGGTGGGATCATTAAACGCTGCAACAAAATTAAACAGTAACTTATATTCCTTGTATTGCCACCCTGTAAGCAACACCTTCCCCTGTACAATTCCCAAGCTGCACTTAGCTGAATTTTATTGTGATTCACGTATTTATGCCTAAATTCCCCCGGCTAAATGTTTGTAGAAACCGCACAAATGAGCGTACATTGCCCGTTGTTGTATAGTGCACAACGCAAACTCCTGCACTATGTCAGCGTTGGCGTTGTTCGGTTTTCCGCAGTGAGCTAAATAACTTTTAATTTCAAAAAACCCAACGGAATGCAATTCTTCACTTAGCGATAAATTGCCCTGGGGGCTGATCCTGCGCTATTTATTACGTATAGAACTTTCGAGAAAAATGATGAGCTAATACAATTCTACAATAACGTATCTTATATTTGAGTTTTAAAATTGCAATCTGAAATCTGCAGTATTGCAGAAATAAACGCTCAGATTAAAAATAAAAAAAAATATCCATTTGTCATCATACGAAAGATATTCGATGGAGAAAATAGTATTTTTTCCGTAGTTTTTAATAGGTGCAAACTACTCGAAAAAAATAAATACATAATATAATAATTAAATAAAGCTACAGACTTTAGAATCGCCATGAAGAAATTTTAAATAATCCATACTCTTTATTTTTTATTAGTGTTTTTCTCGTTTTTTGTGGTGTCTCATATTTTTTGTTTGAATTTTTTTGATCACTTGCAGTATTTTTTACTAATTAAATTTCTATATTTCATGTCGGGATATTGTTTCAATTAAACCAGTTTGTGGTCACATAGTAGTGTCTCTAATTGAGTGATATTTAACCCAAATACTTTCTCAATGAGAACGAATGTTCTGCACCATTCAACCATTTTACTGGAACAAACTGTAATTATTATTATTATTATCTATTATTTTGTCTGCGTGCAGGCTGATGAGAAAAACCGTTTTGTGTGTGAAATACAACCAGAATTCTAGACGAGAACATACATTTTTTTATTGAAAAAAAATATTTTTAGACTTTTAGTGTCTTTTATTTCTTCAGGAAAACCATTGTGCAATTTCGGACCCTTCTACAATAAGTTCTGAGTTTCTTATTTTCTTATTTCACAGTCATCTTATTTCTTTATCTCAAGTTTTATATGCATGTTTGATTATTGTTATTGTTGATAAAATTCATTTAAAAATATTTTGTTGGCTTAATTTTAATATTTTTTATTTGATTCAACCCTATAATTGTTACATTTAAGAATTAAAGTTAAACCCCCATCTGTGGTAGTCTTTACTTGGCATCGATGTCATAGTCACATTAACATACTTAGTATTTACATTATGACGCGACGCCAAAGCTGACAAATTATCTAATTTTTTTTCCTCGGATATTTCAGGTAAACATTCGAATTATTTTCTGTAATATAATGTAATGCAATCCTACTTTAAAATGTCTTGTGACTTCACTTGTCTCATTATAACGTCTATATTTTTAAAAGCTGCTTAATATGAATAAAATATTTATTTCGAGAAAATTCTTTAGAGTGCGGCATGAATGCATACTATTGTTCCATCTCCTAAGCGCATGGGGAAAACACTTCAAGTTCCTAACGCTCTCTTAGTCAGGTACTGGGCTAGTACGGGCTATTTTAGTGATATGAATAATCGGTTTTGATAATGGAATAAGTTAAATAAATTATTATTATAATTATTTGGTTTAACCCATAATTTGTTACCATTAAAATAATAATACCAATCGATCATACAAAAATAATCGTTTAGATTATCAAATTTAAACCTTTTATTAGTTCACCCAAAAATATGCAAAAAAACAAAACTCGCCAACTCTTACTGGTTTAAAAAAACGATAATCGCTGAAAAAAATCACTAAAACCCTTGAAGATAAAAAAAATCGTATCGATTTATTTCAGAGAAATGTGATTAAAAATTCCGCCCTATTTGCTCCTCCCACCCCTATCAGAACCTAGATTTTTTTTCTGTGCATTTACGTTTAATTTATAACTTCTTTTGTATACGGAAATATGTGTTTTTTTCAAAACTAGAAGTGCTTTAAGATGAGTTCAATTAGTCTTTAAAAAAAGTGTTTCGTTGAATATATTTACGATTAAAAATCTTTAAAGACTATTTTAAAATTTCATCGACCAATTGTATAGTAAACGTTATATAAAACTATTCACTTTAAAAGTTAACTAACAGTTAACCGATTATCTTAGCCATTGTTTTTATTTCTAACTTTCAATTTTGACGTTAACTAACGGTTACGATTATTATTATAATTTAAATTCACTTCCACCAAGAAATATCAGTAGAAAAACTCAAATTAACTTTAAAATTATTTTTGTATCTAACCTACAATTAAGTCCATGGCCAATTTTACTAACCGATCGATCGGATATTCTCATAACCAGTTATAAATTATTTGTTTTTTTCCATCAATCGGTTTTGCGCACCCCTATGTTAGGGTACATAATTATATAATATAATAGTTTGTAAGCTGTAGTAATACCGTAATAGCGCATAATACGCTTACTTGGAACCCGTCTATGGGAATAGAATTCAAGCATCTGTACAGACATGGGAACTATATACTATATTATATAGAATAACAGTATCATGCGAATTAATCTTAACATTTAGCAGTTCGTTATTTTTTTAAGAAGGCAATGCTGCTGTAAAACCATTTTGACGGCTTTTTATATAAAAATCACATGACCTGTCATTCTCTTTTGAGTTATTGTCAATGTCATTCGTTTTTCCGGTTACTTTCAAGGAATTATTAGCGTTTTTAGCGGATTTATGAGATACATGCGTTGTAACGATCACATTATGACCGCCACAGTCAATAAAAAATATATATATTGGATCTGTGAAGTCTACGAAGTTTGGTACTAGATCTTTACAATACATAGGTTTCAAGGAATTTAATAAATTGCCACAAAAATTTAAAGTACCTATTTCAAAATATAGAAACAGGACGTGCGAATTGAAGAATTATTTTTTCCAGAAGTACTTTGAATAAATAATGTTAGTTTATAGAGAATGCGCATCTTGAACATATACCTTTTAATATTTTACCGTTTTTGCTTGTATATGTAATTTTTAATACTATTTAAATGTTATTTGTGTTTTTTTCTTTTTATATACTTTTTTTGGCTTGTATACATAATTTCAATACGTTTTTGATAAAAAAAAATTAACCTGTATTGGGTGTGCGCATATTTTGTTAATTAAAAAAAATGATTTTATTTTGTACTAGTTCAGTATGTATATATACATACATGTAATTTTTAAACTTTTCAATTTTCTTTCCCAGATTGAATAATGTAAACATTATTTTGAATTTATTTCCATGCCTAGTATTCTGTTTATTTTGTTATTTTCAAGTATTTTTCATACCCTTTTTAATTTGTAGTATATCATAATTTTAATTTTTCTGCTTTTGTAAATAATATAATAGTTTAAAATTTAAAAACGTCTTTAAAAAAAATGTTATCTGTATGTCCCTAAATGAGTTTTTTTTTTTTAAAAAAACTCCTTGGGAATATTGTATATAATTATGTATAATATGTTTTTAATATAATAAAATATAATCAGGCGACCAATCTTCGGATTTTGTTTTCTATGCCGAATACCTATCTACAAATCAGCCAATCTAAGCTTTTCTGTCATTGACAGAATGTATACAAAAACGGTCCGCTCGCTAGTGTAATTTTCAAAGCAAAGGCTGCCTTTTGGCGTAAGTGACTTTTATTTATTTTATGTAGCAAGATCCACTGTCTCTTAACTCCCCATTAATCTTTGTATGAAATTTACAGAGCCATTTTTTATTGTATTTTTGTATTTCATATTATTTTATGTATATTTTAACTGATACTCGAATATATATTTCGACCATCATTTTAATGTCAAATTGTTACACGAACAACATTGGCGTGGTAGTCCAAAAAATCCATTTTGAAGAGACTGGACATCATAACTGAAAATCTTTATCAAAAGCTTAAATCACATGAAACCGTCATAATCTACTGATGTCGTCATGGAAGCTGCTGACGTTGAGGTTGGGGCTTGGTGCTGGAGCATCCATTGAAGGACCTCATACAGACTCCACCAGATGACCTAGGACTTCAACGGGGAAACTCAAAATCATTGAAGAAGCGGTCCCAGATAACATTTTTCAAGATTTCATCATCGACGCGTCGCCATGTTGTTTTAATTGTCACCTGTTTTCGTTAAACCAGGAACTTCTAATATTTTAAACATATATAGTTGATTTATATTTGATTTACTTTAGATGAAGTGATTTTATAGCTTAGAATTTTTATCACGAGTAATAGTTTATTTGCCAGTTTAGATAGTTTACATTGAAAATCTAATTTATATTGAAGTTTGTACAAAGGGGTAGTTAATCAAGATATTTAAGAAAATTTAGGAATTAGTATTACTAGTATTAAACATGTAAACTTTATGATTATGTACTGAATTCACGTACTGCAAAGCAAGTGTTTTTATTCAGATATTTTGTATCCAATGTATTTCAGTGTAATATGTTAAACTTCTAGCTTACATATCCCCGACATGCTCTAACGTTGTGGCCTAGCCGGTGGCGGCTGGTTTTGTGAAAGAAGGATCGCAGGTTTGTCAAGGCATTTTTTTTTTGACAAACACGTCCAATGTTTAAATTAAGTTTTGTTTATCGATCCTTTCGGAACTTACCGTCACAACATATAAATATACTCTTATTAAAACAATGTAGGAAAAATTTAAGTTCTTTAAAAAATGTTAACGTTATAGTGATCCTCTGGACTATTTGATATATTCATTACTGTATAAAAGATACAAAAAAATATCAGCTTTTGCATACAAACACTACATTTCTTTTAAAGTAAATTTGATTTTTTCATTAAAGGTATAGCTAAATTTTAGAAACGAGTTTGATTGGCGTTCTGTTCCAGTGCAAATGCAAAAAATGACATCGAAATATCTCTTTCATAATTTTTTTATGTTAAAATATTGTTGGTTTCAAAAATTTTTTTTCAATGTTATCTAAAAATACATCCGCCACCTGAATCTTTTTTATCCACTTCTAAACTCATCAGATTTTAATCTTAGGGTTAAAGCCCTGATTTCTCAAAATTTATCAAACAATAAATATGAAAATTATTGAAACTATCATTCAGACGGGTAGACAGTCTCATTTTAAATAAATAACACAGAAAGACATACAAAAACCTTTATTGTATTCCTTTAGAAAAGCTCTATTTTAAATAAATTGGCCTGTGTTCACATTAATTCGCAAAATACGAGTACTTTAACATCATACTTCTATCTGTACCTTAAAGGATAAACCTCGAGAGTTATATTGAACATAATGTTCAGGAAACAAGACTTTGTACTTGTGCGATTTCCAAAACATCATAACTTTTGAACTAAATGAAATAATTTTAATCTATAAAGAACTTTCAATGTAAAATAATGATTTTTTAATTAATAATAGTACGTATTAAAATAGCGCATCAGGGACTTCTGATGTTTTTTTCATTAAAACAAAGTGGACTTCAATTTTTAATTTCAACTTAAAATTATATTATGTGACAAAAGTGGTCTTTGGTGAATAAAATTCACCTATAAAATGATGTAATAACTTATATTTACATAAAATTTATTCTTTTTTTTTAAATACTTGGTACACTTCCACTTATTTATTTGACCAATTAGCGCTTTCAATCTCTAATGGGCATCTTCAGGCTGGTAATAATTTATTTGTAAATATAAGTTATTATATCCTTACAATGGAATTCCATCAAGAATTGTAAATAAATAATTTAAATAAAACACCTAAAAAATAGTTTATTGCGATAATTTCTGCGTTTTTAACTTCAAAACAGCCAAAAAGAGACTCCCGTATTTTATCCTCTAAGGTACAGATGCAGTTTATTGGATGTTATGAATAAATAAACTTATTATTATTTAAATGCACCTATTCAAAGCGTATTTAACTTTTATGCTGACATATATTTTTTTAACTATTTTAATTAATTTTCGAAAAACTAATGGTTTCTTCCGTTACATCCATGATTTAGTTAATGACTCGACGTTTTTTTGTTATTATCCAATTGGTTTTACAATGTTTCAGATTTAAAACACGTTTTGTTAATTTTCTTAGACATTTTCATTTTAAACAAAGCAGCTTTATTCGTGCCTTGACAGTCTTAGTAATCAAATTGATAATATTATTAGAAATTCTCTTTAATTTATTCATGTGAAAGTTTCAGGCGATAAGAGACTCAAAAGTTTCACTGAAGCGATATCAAAGGGAACTCGAGAAGAGGTTTCACTTTTTACCAGTTTCACAAAGCACAAAATAATAAAAGTATGTAGGTTTGAGTCCATTGTAAAGTATAACTTCTACTCAGAAAGTTGCAATTATATTTTATAACATTCAATTCTCGAGTCAGCAAATAAATAAGGGTATATTATTTATGTTCGTTTAAATCTACATAAAACACACATTGAAATTTAAATTCACTTAAAACATTAAAAAGTCTTCTCACTCGTATCAATAAAGGTTTCAGCTCTTTTACTTCACAAAAAATAACAGTAAAAGGACTCCTTCCACACATCCAAAACCGTTTTAAAGGCGGAAGGCCTTCTTAACATACTGTTCATAGTTAAAACATTATTGTCAAAAATTACGTAACTTTTTGACATTTATTTAACATTTTTATACTAAATTATTTTATGTCCATTATTTTTATTTACTTAACAATGTCAACGATTTTACTTATAACTATTATTTTTTTATTCAAAATGTTTTATAAACAGATATATTTTTTAAATATAAATAATGCATAAAAGGCGAAAAGTACAAATGAAAAAAAGTTAAATGAAATACCACACAAAAAAAGACAACCTTTTGTGCTTTACGTGGGGTTACATGTAAAAGCAAAATTGAAATGTTATTAAAAAATTAATTATTTCACCTATTAATTTATGTTAATTCTTTTTACATATCAAATGTTTTACTTTTTAACTTGTCTCTAAGTTTCGACTAAACATAGATTATATTTCTACCTAATCGGAAAACGAATATTTAATTTATTCACGTACTTCGAATGTGTTTTTTTATTACATGTTCCTTTATATGTTGATACTCGTGTTTTTAATGTTGTTTTTGTTCTGTATAATATATATATTGTGATAAGTATATTGTTGAAATGTTATACATATACTTTTCCCAACTCAACACTGGACTTTGGTTCCACGGAGTTAGGATTTGTGTCTCAATAAATGTTACATAAATATATTACAAATAAAATAAATATGAAAATATTCATGTAGGTATTTATTATAAATAACTCCAGTAAAAAACAATAACAAACTTTGATTAAAATCTGACTCTTTTTAAGAGGAAATATTTGCATTCTTTTGATTAGCTTTTTTGTTTCATTTTGTGCGCCATCTTTAATGAGTTGTAAATAACTTAATATTAGTAAATGAGAATCATGTTTGGGTAAATCAAGTGGGGATCGAACCTCGGACCTGTGAGTCAGCTATACTCAATCCACGGGACCACAAAATGTTAACATTTTGATTTCCTACGGTAAAAAATAAATTTAACAAAACATAAAAATTTATTTTCGAAGCTTAAACAAATTTGTCAACGTTGAGATATTTACTAAACAAAATTAAGATAAAATTGTCAGAGGAAAGAAATAAAGAAAACAAAAACACAAGTTTACCATTGGAAAACGATTTACTGTGTAGTTACTCTTTGTATTTCTTAAACCCCAGAATAGTGAGGGTGGATTTATTATTTAAAACGCACGTAAAACCGAATCGATTTCCATTTCGGATGGAAGTTTTATATTTTCTCTGCCTCGTTAACACATGTAAAAGTATTGCCGTATATAAATATTATTTATGCTCCCCATTATCCAAAACGTTTTGGTTGGCTAACGGAGATGCTATTCTTCCTAAGGGTGAAACAAGATGCTATTTGGCAGGGGTTTAAAAATAGTTTTACTCTTTTTTTTTTTTCATTTGAAAATACTGAAACAAAAGACTTTTTAATTCGCTTCTCTAAAAACATTCACCTTCTCTGTTTTAATGTATTAATTTATATAACTCTCTTGGAAGTGAAATCCAGACCATATCTACAAAAATTTGAACAAACTCAAAACATTTCTGATTAAGTCTTGTGTGGCTGTGATGTCACATGAGTCTACATATTATACAAGACTTGATTTATCTCTCTCATCTATTTAAATTATGTAATTGTGTTTTTTGTAATCTTCAAATGGATATTTTTGCATCAGATTTAAAACGTTAAATTTGAAAAAGTATACTGGATTTTAGTAAAAATATATTTGGCTTTACTATGCGAAGAATAATTATACGAATGAAAGTTATGCCAATACCACAAAGAGCCTTTTTTATTGTATAAGAAAGAGCACGAGAATATAACTTACAGCAAGGAAGACAGAGACGCTATTCTGTGGCCGGTATTTCCGCGAAAGAGACAAAAACAAAAGAAGGAATTCGTTCAATCAGTCGGTTATTCTCAGTAAGCAGTAGTGTGCGCTAACTGGATGGCGTATTTATGATTGTTCATTTATTTTGCCATAACAGGCCTAATTTACATAATATTTTTTTTATAAATTATGGAAATGAACTTATTTAAGAGTGTGCCTTTATGTTTTATTTTCAAATGTTTGAACTTCAGAATATTCTGTATTTTGCTCGAGGTAACACGATATTACATCACCGCGTGTAAAGGAATTTTGTAGCACAGCCTTTTAAGAATTTAACCAACTGATCCAAGAAGAAATATAAACATTGAAATATATAAATAAAAAATAAAATAAATAAAACAACTTTGTTTTTAACCACTAATTTTTATTTTTCACCGACCGGTTTCAAAGCAAACAAGCTTCTTCTTCAAGGTTTACGTAACTAATTAATTGATTCCTTTTTTTATTTTTATCATGTTCACTAAATACTACACGTGGACCCAATAAATCATGTGGTTTTTTTCCTACACGGGTGGTAATTTGATATTATTATTTTCGAAGAAAGACAGGAGAGGACTAAAAGAAATATTTTTTATTTGGTTATTAATTATTGTTTTCTTATTATGAATCGCTTTTTTAATTTCTAAGATTTCTAAGTTGTCTAACTTTAATATTTTAGTTTCAATATGAAGTACTATTTATCCAGTGTCTTTATTGAAGTTATGATTATTTTCTATCACATGATTTGCGAATTCATAAAAATTATTATTATTTAAGCATGTTAAGTGTTCTTTTACTCTAATATTAAAGTTTCTTTTAGTTGTTCCAATGTAGATTGAATCGCAAACATTACAATTTAATTGGTATATTCTGGATTTATTATATTTATGGGCTTTGTCTTTGTGATTTTTTAACAATGTTCCCATATCATTAGTTGTGTAGAAAGCCGGTTTAATGTTTGATGGTAGGGAATTTGATAATTGTTTTGAAAAAACGTCATTTATAAAAAGAATCCACCTCCATTGTTTACGTGGGTTTGCGTTATTTACTGTGGAAGTCGAACATAAAAACTTTTGTTTATTAGTTTGCGTTTTTGTTTTTAATTTAATATTTTATCAATTAAGTTCTCATTATATCCATTATTATTAGCAATCTGTTTTATTGTATTAAGTTCTTTTTTTAAATTAGTAGCACATATAAACTTTATATTAAAATATATTTTTAAGTATTGCCTTGTACGTAAAGTAATTAAGTCAGATTAATTTCATCTGTATCAATAAGAATTTTAGCTCTTTCACTTCACAGAAATCAACAGATGGAAGGATTGATGAAATATGGACGTTCAAACATAGGCAAAATGGTGAATGTTACACCGTATTTGTAAAATGGCCACTTGAACCAGCAAATAACAGGTTATAAACAAAAGCATTTGATAAAGTATATCACCAGCTTTTGCTTCAGAAACTTCATAAGATTGGCTTCAGTGACATTGTTCTAAGATTTTTCTCAAGCTATCTTATAGATCGAAAGCAGTATGTGTCATGTGGACTCTACCAATCTGCAGTTTTTCACATCTCTTTGGGAGAGTCTAGGGATCTAACTTAGGACCAATATTCATAAATGACATTAGCAATTAAACAAAATTTTCCAAATTTTTATTACTTGCTGATGACTTGAAAATTTTCTGCGAAATACGAACTTTTTTGGACTGTTTGAAGCTTCTGTGCGACATTGTAATGTATTAAGAATCAACCGGATACTCTGTAATGTTCTCAATGCTAATAAAAAATAAAATAATGAATAAAAAAATAAGAAAATTGAAAAAAATATATCATGTTTTTTCTCGTATACGGATTGTTATTTTTAATTTTAATATCGTATCATGTGTAATTTGGTTACGCAACATTTACTATATGTGTTTGTGCATAGCACATTTACTAATTTATTTGCTACCGACTGGGCCCTAGTATAGATATTGCGATAGATATTGCGATTATACTACTGTGGTTACAATATTTTCTCTCCGGCACTAAAACAACCAAACTGCCACCACGAGTGTACACGTGATTTTGATATTCCCAGTGCAATAGCAAATAATTTGTTTTAGCGATTAATAAGTCATTGCGTCGTGTTATCGCATATTAATAACCAATAATCTGACAAATGCTGATCCTGACCGCATAATCTGATCTTGCTTGCCTCGAGAGAAGTCTGAACATTCAGGTTGAAAGAAGCCCAGTACAAGTTAGGTAATTGCATTTATTTGTATAGGGGTTCAGTGAAAAAAAATATGTAGATAACGCAAATCCGCGAACCAGCAATATTCGAGCGTTCATCAGCTTCTAGCGAGTGGCGCGATTATAATTATTGCTTTAAGTATTTCATGTTATTCATTTTATTTGGACTGTTATTTTTAATGAAAATATTGTATAATATGTAATAATAATTTATTTTAAGTTACTTATTATGTTTAACTACTACTACCATCACGTCATTTCTCCGTAGGGGTAGGCAGAGAGAATGGACCGCCATACACGTCTATCCTGGCATACATTCATAGCTTATTTTACACTCATACATCTTGTCATACATGCCCTTTGGTTCTGTCTGCTTTTGACACGACTAGACTTAAGATTTTGGTTTATCTGATCAACCCACGTCTTCCTTGGTAGTCCTCGTCTTACGTTACCGTTCATTTTTCCATAAATACTTTTTTTACTATTCTTTCGTTGTCCATTCTTTCTACGTGACCAAACCGTCTATGAGACCCTCTCTTAATCTTATCAATTATGCTTGACTCAGCGTTCATTCTTCTTCTGCTAGTTCCATGTTTCATTTCTATACATAAGTGTTGGGACTAAAACTCCGTTGTCCACTGCCAGTTTAGCTTGGATTGACATATTTTTATTAGCAATTACTGTGCTTGGTGCGCCGTTCATTTTGTTGCCTGCATTCACTTTCCTTTCAACATCTATTTCTACTCTTCCATCTCTGGAAAACATGTTTTCCAGATACTCAAATTCTTCTACTAGTTTAAGACATTCGTTGTTAAAATTTATAACGCAGTCAGTAACCTCACTTCCCCTTTCAAATACCATCACTTTTGACTTATTTTCGTTCATCGCCAATTCGCTCTCCAGACATACATACATCATATATTCTACAGACTATTTTTGGCGAATCCTCGTTGCTGCTTGCTAACAGAACTGCATCATCAGCATACAACAAGCAGATTACTGGTGTGTTTTACTATTAATTATTATGGCTTAACACGGGCACAGCCTAAGATACCAGCCATAATAGGTTAGCGAATGTGTTAACATATGTAATTTTATTTGTCGTTGGAAACAAAATATATTTTACGATTTTGATAATCTGAAATCGATGTACTAAAAAGTTTTAAACCCTTGGTTGTTTTAATGTGTTGAAAAACTAGACCATGTTCTCTTTCTAGAAAACCGTTAACATTTATTGCATCATTATCTTTCTTATACTAACATGGAGGCGGGAAATTACTTGGGCGTTTCGCTCAAAACGGACTATCTTCACTGGGTATCGGGCAGGAAATAGGACAGGGATTTGGGAATAGGCCCAAATGGTTTATTTATACAGAAATAATAAGAGTTCCCTAAACTAAATACTTTGCATGATATCGACGTTGATTAATTTATCCATTTCCTTAATCCCACTGAAAAATCAGTAGTTAATTTATCACTTGAGAAATATTTTTTTTTCGAGAAACCTGAGTAGTCTGCAATACGTATCTAGATTGGATAGAGTGAAATCGATATTTATGACAAAATTTTCAGTTTGTCCAAATGTTTGTAGACAAAAGACTGGATTTCACCCCCTAGGGAGTCGCTAAGACAACAAATTACAACAGAGATGGAGAAAATTTTAGAGCCCTTCTCTAAAATGCATTGCTTTATTTATTTATATAGTCGTTTATTGTTCAACAAATAACAACAGGGACGTATAACATTTTAGAGAAGAGAATACACAAGTCTAGGCATTTGCTGGGCTTATGACCTGCCATTGGCTGGTTAAGTGTTCACTTTACACACTGTATAACATTCACCATTGTGCCCATGTTTGAACATCCATATTTCTTCAATTCACCAGTTGGTTTTTGTTGTGAATTTCTTTACAACAATAAAGGTTTCAGCTTCCCAAATTCAATTAAATCCACAGGTGGAAGAGTTGAAGACATATGATGGTAAAATATAGACAAAATGGTGAATATTACACAGTATGTAAAGTGGCCACTTAAAACAGCCAACGACATGTCATTAACCCTGTAAATGCCTAGACTACCATGTTTCCTTCCCTAAAATGTTCTCCATCTCTGTTGTAATTTGTTATCGATATTAAAGAACAAAAATGTGTATATTTGTTTAAAATTTTCATGTGTCTTTGTCGGTAACCTACAATTGAACATGTTTAGAAAAAAACAATATTTTTCATACGGAAAACATAATTTTACTGTTAAATTTCCACTTCAACACGGGCCCAGGGGTTCTTTATTTATATACCTACATTTTTACTTGTAAGAACCTAAATATTTACTCGTATTTTGTACGAAAACGTTTGCGAATGTTTCAAAATAGGCAGAATGGTGAATGTTACACGCTGTGTTAAGTAGTCACTTAAACCAGCTAATGACAGATCATAAGCCCTGTAAATGCCTAGACTTTAATATTCCCTTCACAAAAATGTTTTCACTCTCTATAACGATAGATTTAGAAAAATATAGATCAATTACATTTTTTTTTCTAACACATTTTAGTGTTTTTTTACAAATTATTTAATAATAATATTTACTAGGGTTTTTACAAAATGGTTAAAAATGAATTTTTGTTTAGTTTTTTTACTATACAATTTAACAACCTTAAGAACACTAATTCGCTTAAATGAACAAATTCAATTACGATTAAGTTATCAATTTATCTATATTTTATATTTGAAGCACTTACTTTGTGGTTATTTACTATAATACAAGACAAAAACACTCGTTTTATTTGTTACACAGGACATTACTGATCAAATAAAATAGGATTTAATTCATTAGTTAAATATGCCCCTATAAAGAAGCTTGTATAGCTTTAAAGCCGGTCAGTAAAAAAAAAAGTAGTCAAAAACAAAATTGTTTTTTTTGTTTTTTTAGATTTATATATTGAGGAGTATCAATTTTTTCTGTGTCTGGAAGGACGAAAAATAAAGTTATGAATATGAAATAGAATCAGAACCCTAAACAAAACTCAATTCGATGGTTATTCTCAGGCAATTTTTTTTTAAAGAAAACCGAGTGGAGATAATTTCTCCTCATTGATTAGCGCGTTTGCTTATCTTACTTGAGACCCTGGTTCAATTCCTGGCAGGGTCAACTTTAATGATTTATTTTAAAGGTGATTCTACATTGCAATGTTGCATAGTTCCTGGACTGGCACCTGAAGCGTAAGACTGATCACCTTACTTGTAACGAAAACTATCAAGATACACTACAATTGAAGTACCAGTTCAGTATCCTATGCACCACCTGGTGTGGATAATGAAATTACGATGATTAATATTATTGTAGAATATATTTATTTCTGAATGCAACTGAAGATATAACGATTATTTTTAAATGAATAGTATGAATGATATGAGTTTATATTATACACTCAAAAATTATTACACACAAAAATAATGAAAGAAGAAAATTAAAAAGAACAAAAACTTAAATACGCTTGTAGTAAAAGGACCAAAAATTAGGACAGGAATTCATGAGGAGAAGATAAGGAGGGGAGGGGAAGTTTAAAAATATAGGTTTTTATTATTTTAGTATCTATTAGGCCGTATAATGCATTTAAAGTGTCATTTGAATGTCAATTAATTATTAGGCCATGTGGAAATACAGGCATTTACAGGGCTGATTTCAGTGAACACATTACACACATGTAACATTCATAATTCTGCCTGATATTATAATTTCCACTTAACCACAATTTTTAGATGTTGAATAGTATATTTAGTCAAAGCAAGCATGCTTACAGTTTCGGGAAAGAGTAAGAGTAAAAGAGTAAGCACTTTCATTGTAAGTAATAAAATTGTTGTATTTTTATCTCATTATACGAGTACATAAGTTTATTCAAATTATTCGAACTAATCGCTTCAAATAACGCTGCCAAAATTCCATACGTATAACTCCTGTTTAATTTATAGTGGAGAAATATTCATAAACATGATTTCATAGGCCCAATGAGAAACCTATGAGACCTAAAAAGCCCCTCGTTTGATAAATAAACTTTATGTAAATTTACCAATTTCGGGATTTGGCAGGTTTATGGGGATATATCCCCATTAAGGGTGTAAAAATAAAATATAAAATAAAACGGTATGGAGATATAGCCAGTTTGTCCCATTAGACAATTGATATTCTTATTGTAGGCTGTTGGGTAAATATATGGCCTTCTTACCTCTTCTCTTATTATCATATTCTTCAACCCCTTGAGAAGGTTAAGGGACGCTATAAATTTGCGCTTACCGTTTTACATAAAGGTACCCGACATTATTCCTAGGCCTTTATATTTTGTGATTTGCTGAGTGTAATAGATTACTTCTGATATTTAAATGGTTTATTTATAAGATAAAATATAATCCGTAGTAAATTATTGTTCATACATTTTTTTAAAATTAAGACAACAAAAATTGAGTTGAGATATATGTCCGCCTCGTATTCTAAAGGTTGGTGCGATTGTCTACGTTTTTTTTCCACTACCACAGACAATAACAGTGGTAAATTATGGCAGAAAAAAACGTAGGCTTGAGAAAAACATAATTCACGAATCGAACCAGGATTCTCTGCGTTTGATTATTTAGCTATTACACGTCGAATACCACTGTTCAATGTATATTCATATTTTTTTGGTTAGGAAAATAGATATAATAAATGGATCATTATAACGGAAAGTATACGAGATGTTTACCTATTTGAATATTTCATTGGGTGATTTAAAAAAAACGGCGTTTTAAAATGGTAAAATCATAATGATCTCCAAACTTTAATTTTAAAATAAACTTTATCTCCTTTTTTTCCTTATATTCGAATTTGTGTATGTAATCATAAATATATCTATGAACTATAACTACTAACATTGTGGTTATTCGTGACATTATTATTAAATTTGATTATAATTATTTATTGACAATTCTTAATGGTATTGTAATTTCATTCCATTGTAATGTTTTTTTTTTACCAGTCTAAAGATAACCATTTAAGGGTGAAAGCGCTAATTGGTCGAACAAATAAATGGAAGTGTACCAAGTTTTTTAAATTAAAAACTTAAATGTAAATATAAGTTATTACATCATTATAATTATTGAATATTGAATTGGAAACGCTTTGTTTTTGGACAATTATTATTTGGGAGGAGTTCTCTCCCGAAACAATAGCAGTGTTTTTTTAAAAGAATAAAATCGTGTTTCACTAATAACAAAGTTTAACTTTTATAATAAACTTATAATGTTTATACAAAAATATAATTTTTATAAATATCACATCTCCTCGTGCAAACGCTTAAATATGAATGTGTATTATAAACATGCTAAAACAATTTAATCTCAGGAAAAACTGTATTAAGGTAACTTTTGACCATGTTCTCGGATTTGATAAATATTTGCAAGTAACGAAATCATTAGATAATATTGTGACTGTTGATAAACATTAACACCAATTAGATTATATTTCAAAGGGAGGTATGATTCTTATTGAATTTAGTTATTTTACGAAAACAAATTATATTGCATAAATGTATGTAGGTATATTTCTTTAGTTAATTATTATATTCTTTTAAAAGCAATTATTTGTGAATAATAAAGCAACAATTTGAAAAATCATATAAATAATAAATAAGAGTTAATACGTGAAAACGATAAATATCGAGTGGTTCGAGACAAGTTGTTTTTCTGTTTTTTATAGTCCATCTTAATTTTGATATTTTATTTTATATTTGATTTATTTACAATATTTATTTTATTAACATGCCTTATGAAAATAAATGGATGTAGGTTTATTTAATTTTGTGTTAGTATTTATGGCAAGTCAGTGAGCCGTATACAGAAAATAAAAAATATTTAAAAAAAATATCAAAAGAACAAAACTACATATTCAAACCTCATCCTGCATAAAAATATATCCTTAGACATTATTTGAACAAGTATTTTATATTTAATGCAACACTTGATAGATGCATCTTAGCAAAATTCTCATAAAAACATTAAAATCAGAAACGTGTTCTTATTTTCAAATAAATACTAATTACAAGGTGAGATGAAGAACAAGTATTATAATTTAGTAAAAATATATGAAATTAGGAAAAAATTTAGGAAAATACTGAAGCAAATAATATGTACATGTTTTTTTTTTTTTTTTTTTTTGTACAGAAACATGCAGACAATAATGACTAAATTACATAATTAAGAAAAGGTTTAAAGACAGACCGGCGAAGTTTCTAAATAAAAAGCACAAGTATTAAATTATGGTACATTTTTAAAAGTGTGCGTGTATATATATGTAAAAGGGTGTGTTTGTGTGTATTTGTATGAGAGTAAGTGTAAAGGTGTATAAAAATAAAATTGTAGAAATTGTAATTATTATTATTTTAATTTTATTTTATAATAAGATTATTATATATGTAAAAGGGTGTGTTTGTGTGTATTTGTATGAGAGTAAGTGTAAAGGTGTATAAAAATAAAATTGTAGAAATTGTAATTATTATTATTTTAATTTTATTTTATAATAAGATTATTATTTTAGAAATAAAATATGAGTGATACTTAAATCCACAAATTTGGAATAGACAGTGACCGGTTTCATAGCTTTCGTGACATTTTCGAGACTAGTATTAAAAACTGTAAGGATAGAGAATTCAAAATTACACATTAGTAATTAAATTTGATTATTTTTGTCTAAAAGACGTTTTTTAATGTAGTTTGGGATTCATATAATGTTGACATAAAGTTTTAAATAACGTTTATTTAAAATAATTTTATTTTAATGAGTTTAAATGCATGCATTGCTGTGGCATAAGTTCTTGATTATCCTATTTGGGTATTTCTTTATTTAAGGATTGAAGTATTATAAATTTCAATGAGCTTCTACCAAGAATTTTTATTTACAAACAGAAACGTTTTAAATATTTTTCATCATCATCATTCCCTTTTCGCACCTAATGGTGCATAGGGTACTGCATTAGTACACCAATCACAGCATGTCTTGATCATTATTGTCAAATGAAGGTAAGATGATCAGTCTTATGCTTCAAGTACCAGGTTTTTACTACCCCTATATTCTAAAGATTTTAATTGCCTGTTTTATTGCTCAAATCACCGATTTCCAAATTCAACGAATTTGTTTCAAGTTAGCACATACGTGTTTTTAAGCTAGAAGTTTTTCTTAAATCTCCGTTAACTAGTAAAATAATGTAAGTCCTTACCTCAAAAATAAATCAATCGGCTTTAAACGGAAGTCAGATAATTGCACTAAATGGAGTAGAATTGGAATTATCGGTACGTAATTCTAATTAGAGCTTTTCCCTAGTTGAAGCTTTCCCAACGCAAATTGCTGACTTCGACAAGTTCTTAATCGCCTTGTTCCTAACCGTTCCTGGTATTCAACACTAAGTATTACACAGAGCGAATACAGCCTGGTATACAAAATGAACAATGAATCTAAGTCATTGTTGAAAGCACACCAGTTTTAGTAAGGTAGTAAATCTTCAAAAAATATATGTTTCGGATTGGAAAACTAAACCACTTGATTAAATTCAAAAGTAAATAAACATAAACAGCAATTCAAATTATTTTTTGAAAAATAGCCTTTTGTTTTGGCAACCGAAAGCTGCCTTGATATGGTCAACTGGTCAACAAAGGGGCGGGAAATTGCGGGGGGCGAGGCTTCAGGGCTTCTACGGTATTATTTAGCGGAATGGAATGTATTTAATTTTAATAAAACAAGTGAGAATCCTCGATATGCGGTATGCAGTGTCAATCAGTCACAACCCCAACAAATAAAATGGATTAGGAATGGAGGCAACTAAACTTATCTTCGTTCTCGATGGACTTGCTGTGGTCAGACTGGTCACTTGCGAGTAGCACCAACACGAGGGTAGGCACCGTGGTGGAGCTGAACACTGGTGGTTGGTGAAAACAAAGTTTATGATGCAGCACGCGTTCAACAAAATAAATGCGCTTTGTATGACACGAGATCTCAATGTGGCGGATGATCAAAGGATACTGAAGTGGGAAGTGAACAGTGGTTGTGGGTACAAAATGATGTAGAAATTGAGACTATACTTGACCAATGCATACCCACATTATTCGCAACCAGCAGTAGTCTTTTGATTTCTAAATTATTGTTACGTGTCATGCATAGTCTTTACAATTATTTATGTTTATATTCATGCAGTATTTTGAATAATTATTATCTAAAACATTGTCATATTTGTATATTAGAATTAATTATTATTTATAACTTTAATTATGATCTACAATATTGTCCTGTATGCCTGTAAGTAATAATTATTATTTATGACAATAATAATTATCTGTTGAAAAAAAAATTATGATGTTCTATAGTAATGATGAGTAGGTAGGAAGAAATTGCCTTAAGGCAATATGCCCGCCCCTCTGCATGTTTATGTAAATTGTATATAAAATATAAATAAATAAATGATTATCGATTAATTTTCAAGAGCTACTTATTCTAATGATCTACTGTTAGCTCATTTTGTGTTCATAATATACCGACTCTTTATATCCTCTGTTTTCTGACATGCTGTGTAAATATGGAAGATATTCCAAAACTGCTATTTTTATTTATTTATTTATTACTTATCATTGCTATTGATTGCATTTAGCCAGTGGTTTGCAAGCCAAATTTGTCAAGAAAAGCAGTGCCCATAATAATTGTAATTTAATTTTCACTTTTTTGTATTAGATACTCCTTACTATTTTGCATATGCAATATATTGTATTATTTTTTATAGTTAACGATGATTTTTTGCCAGTAAACTGTATTTATTTACGAGGAAAACAAAAAACAAACCGACACGAGCGTTGACTTAAAAATTACACACCCGTTGACTTTCGACTGCGATAACTTAAGCATGTTCATTATTGTTCATAATGAACATGCTTAAGTTTATTGGTAAAATAATTCAGTCAGGTGAATCTAATCTACATTAATAAAGGTTTCAGCTAATTTACTACTCAAAATTCAATAAATGGAATAGTTGAGAAAATGTGGATGTTTAAACGTAGGCAAAATGGAGAATGTTCCACAGTGTGTAAAATGGACATTTTAATCAGCAAGGGACAGGCTATAAGCCCTGTAAATGCCTAGACTTCCATATTCCCTTCTCGAAAATGTTTACCCTCTCTGTTGTAACAAATTTAGATCCCCAATAGCTTTTTTTATATATAAGCTATCTTGAGATAACGAATAATTGTATATACAAATAACGAATTTGTAAAATTTTGTTCTGTTTATCTGGGCGATTATCATTCGGGGAACATTATTGTGAACAGTAAAAAAAAACACACTATGTAAAATAATAATTAAATAAATAATCTATCTTAAAGTTAACCAAGTCGAAGAGAAGAAAAAAAACCTATAAATTTTGTTTATTTGTTTTAAAATTATGACGAGGCCAGAGGGAGTGTGTGCATTTTGACTTTCCACCGGTTCACATCCGAAGCCAGTCTGCACCAAACTTTATCGCTCTATCAAAGTTTGTATCAAGTTGATTTCTTAATCTCATTTGAGCACTTTACATAATCTAGAGCACCCACTTTAATCAGGAGTTGTAGGAATGATTTAAACTAAACCGTCTCTTAAAAGTTTGTTCACAGACACTTTATTTACTCCCAACTTGTCAGTGGAATGTTCCTTCAATCTGGAAACACATAGACCATTAACTTAACTTCATCCCGGTACTACACATATCAAGTACGGAGGATGTTTTCATTATTTATTAATTTATTAAATACACTTTTGTACTGTTAATAATTAAATAAAATCAACAGAGTTGGAGAGCCCATTTACAAGTGGAATATGGATGTTTAGACATTCACAAGACTTAAGGGAATATACGACGAAGAGCGGTTTGATGAATAGGTATTTAAATAAAGTTTTTTGTCACTCTCTTGTGATGTCTCCCCGAATACTGTGCGAAGATTATGCCCAGGGGTGGGCTGCCAATTTTTTAACATGGGGCTCGCGGGGGGGTGGTTTGGAGGGGGATTCGTGGGAAGGGGGAGGGAAAGGTGTATCATTTTGTTCTAACTATCCAAAACACTAATATATAATTATTAAAAATACTGAATATGCTCATCAAACGACAAAATATGGATAAGACTTGTTTTTTTATGGTAGAAAATTCTTGAATTTAACAAATCAAAAATTGAGCATTGAATATTAGTTATAAATGTACTTACCTACTAAATATTTTTCATTGTTGTTATGCCATGTATTTTTTAATAATGTTTTAGTTTTATATTACATATATAGTGGTATATATGTTCTTTGTTATACGTATATTCGTCTTAACTCTACACTAGATTTTGGTTCCATGGAGTTGGAATTTTTATAAATATATTGAGAATAAAATAAATTAAATTAAATTAAAAAATATTACGATAGACGTGAATGGCGCTCCATCCTCTGCCTACCCCTACGAGGAAATGGCGTGATGATAGTTGCAGTAGTAGTCTATTAGGTAAAATTGAATTTTCTGTAAGAAAATAATAATATTAAAATCCGTTTTTCTTTGTTTTTATTATATGTTCTATTATTAAAGGTTACTTATGAAGCTATTCCAAATTTGATACAAATATATATTTTCGAACTGATAAAATTATTAGACTCTATAGAGGATTAAAGAAAACTCTGTTACTTTTCCATTTAATCAGTGATCACGAGATTATGGATAAAAAAAACAACATGAAAAAATAATTTCCGTATTTAAAACCTACATAAAACAACAAAAATATATGTTAACTATGCGTAGACCATTTCGTAATTATCGTAGAACAACGGCGCATGTGATTTTCTTCAACTTTTCATTAGGGGGGTTTAATTTTATTTTTACACTTTGTCACAACCCGATAAGTACAAAATTTTGATACTTGGGTTATTTACACGTATTTCATAGTCTTCAAACTTGGAAACCAAAGCTTTTTTATAACCTTTTCCAAATCAAATATAAAAGAAAACCGACGTCGCATTTTTCACACATCCGTCGTTGTTCTACCACGACGATTGGTATAAGTTATTCATGAAATTAATCCCATTTCGCAAGATTTTTATGTTAAAAATTCGCTAAGTGGGGCAATCATTCTCCTTTCACCCTATGCCAAATACGGAATGAAGCTTCCTAAAATTATTCGTTTTTTTACAGGCGGAAGAAGAATATTGAAAATGAGTTATTTGCATAAAATGTAGCTTTCAAAAAGCTTTCGGTTACAGTGGTGACCCAATCAACAAATTTGAAACTTCGCTAACTTTCACAGTGAACGTGAAACGTGGCAAACATTTCAAATAATGAAGAATATTCACTTTTAATTAAGGGTCGGATGTCTTCGCTTGTTCTGCGCGAGGCGTTTTGATTTTTTTAGTAATAAGATAAGTTATCAAAACGTACTGTACATCAATCGAGAAATTAAAATTAATAAGAAAAATATATTCAACCTGTAATTAACGATTGGAAATCAAAATTTTAGCACGTAATAAATACGAGTATTAAATAAGACATGCAGTATTTAATTTCTTATTCTGTGTTCGGGCGAAGGAAAAATACAGTTCTGTATATAAAACAGAACCAAAATACTGGGCGAGTGTTTTCGACTCGATGATTGCTCTCGGGTAAAATCCTGTAAATGGATATCGAGTGGAGATACGTTCGCCTCGTAGTGTCGCAGTTAGCGAATTCGTCTACCATGTTTGAGGTTCCAGATTCGACTTTTGTTCCTAGACTGGCACCTGAAGCGTAAAACTAATTACGTTAATGTACAAGGTAATCGATATACGCTGCATTTGGTACTTACGAAAGTGCAGAGCCCTATGCAAAACTAGAGGAATATTATGATTTAATGATTTAAAATTATTAGTATATTGGGTTAAGGAACAAGTTTGTCGCGTTTTATGTTTTCGTATGTCCTAATACAATTTGTTTTCTGTTTGGCAAAGTGTTTATATTTATTCGAAAGAACTGTTTCTGTTCCACAAAACTGTGCTAATCATTTTTTTAAATAATTTCGATGAAGCCGAGTGTCAAACAAGACCTCCACCCAAAGAGGACCATGATCTGCGTTTGGTGGGACTGGAAGGGTATGTAGCATTGGAAATGCTCGAGAGAAGGTTAATAAGGAACTTTATACTGCCCATTTGCGCCGCATACATGAAGCAATTCAGCTGAAGAGACCCGATCGACAAGGCCAAACCATTCTCCTTCACAACAACGCCAGGCCCCATGTTGCACAAGTCGTCAAAACCGCATTTCAAGAGCTCAAATGGGAGTTCTTCAGCATCCGCCATACTCTCCGTATCTGGCGCCAAGCGATTACCACCTGTTCCGCTCAATGTCGAACCAAATGAGCGGCGTTACCTTCAACGAAGAGGACCTTAAAAGTTGACTCAGAAACTTCTTCGATACCACGCCGGGCGATTTTTGGCGGAACAGGATCAACCATTTGGTCGAGAGGTGGAAGCAGGTCAAAAACAGAAACGGCAAATATACTATTGATTAATATAAAAACGCTACGAACTTATTCCTCAACCTAATATTTCATAGTGTATCGGTTAGTACATTTAACTACCACGTCCCGACTTTGATTCCCGGCTAAGTTTTTTTAGTTAGATTTAAGTACCAATCCAGTGCGCTAAACGTTATGATCTGTCGTAAAAAGAAAGAAAATAAGATTATAAGTGAATTACACTATTCATCATCATCATCATTCCCTTTCCGCACCTGATGGTGCATAGAGTACACGAATCGCAGGGTTTCTTTATCATTTTTGTTACATAAAGGTAAGAAGATCAGTCTTAGGTTTCAGGTGCCAGACCGGGGACCATGAAATATGCTAATGTAAAAACACCTTTCTAAATAAATATTTTGTGTCAAACATATCGTAAATCAAACCCGAGAACTCTTACACCACGAGGCCGACATTATTACCGTGAGTATTTTTGAATTATCTTTTTTTATTCTTGTGTGCCATTAAATATTATATTTTTACATAGACATCGTACCTAAGCAAACAATTATAAAAAACCACACTCGAAAACGCTCATCCAGGGTTCTGGTTATATTTCACATACAGAACTGTGTTCATCATCCCCCGTTTTATATTAATTTTAAATAAAATATTATACACGTAAATCCTAGTCATAATAAAACTTCAAGTATTTTATGTGAGTACATAATAAATAAAATACCGAAGGATCCGACCTAAACTATTGTTAAACAGCCATTTTATTTACAATACATCATGCTTCAGTAAGATTAACCCTTACAATTCAAGCAAAATTGGTTGGGTATAAAAATTTGTATGGGTTTTAAAAGCATCGGGTCTGGATAACAAACTATTTCAACAAAATCCTCTGATTTACGTCTAACAATGGACATAGCTTTCATTGGTATTCTTTTTATAGTCGAGTTCAAAAAGCGAATGACCAAAGAAAGGGTCATCGCTGGATCAACTGGTAATATCTGATAATCCTTTGTGGACAAGCCTCCTTAAGGCTCTATTGTGCTTCTTGAATGGGACCTTACGGACGGAGGATATTCCTAGGAGATTTCATTAAATATTCCGCGGATGAAAAATCCCTGAGCTCTGAAAATTGTATGAAACGAAGTGATTCTTTTGCCTAATAGGGGTCAAAACTATCCTTGTATTTTAAAAATTATTTTATTAAATTATAATAGTTTTGGTGCAAATAATTTTGAACTTTTCAACAATACCGTTTTTATACTGCGATCAAAAGGTTAAACTTAGTTTACATCATTCAAAAAGATCAAGTTAACAAGATAAGTAATAAATATAAGATAAAAAAGTAATCAATGGTACCAACTTTTATTTACATATAAACGATTTGATGGAAATTAAAGTTGCTAAAATCTACTTTTTTACTCTTTTTCGTAATTATGTAGGAGCATTGCGATTGGAGTACCTACCTGATAGCAGCGTAATCGATGGTCGTGTGAAGGTAAGATCATCAGTTTTTCGCTTCAAGTAATAGTTAGACAAATAAAGTAATGCCGTAAAACACTTAAAAGCTGGATTTATTTTATACTAATTCATTTCAGTTATCCTAAAGGTACTTTTGATTTTTTAAATGTATATGTATAGTAAATTTATTAGAGTAGTATTTGTTACATTTTTTATGCGGGTATTTTTAAAAATAATCTACGGGCGCTTTATAAAAATAAACTTTTGTTTAAAAGCACTCGTTTTTTATAATAGTTTGTGAAGTGATTCACGAGATTTCTCATCACTTTCCTTAAATTTAGAGGGCATAATAAGCAGGAAGGGTTTCCCGAGTTTACCTTAATACATTCTTTGATGTTCCCAAACTAGGAGTAAACATTGAAAGCAAGCAGAGACAGTGGTCAGCGGGTACCTGATTATACTCAGCAGTCCTTGTTGGGAGTTTGCAACAAAAACTGGTCTAACAACAAGCTCTGACCGAGCCACCCTTATTGGAAAACTTTGCCGAGAAACTTTCCCTTAACTCGGCTCTTCCATCATTACAAATTTGCGTTTAATCGAAATTGCATTTTGAAGTTTTCTTCCACTGCAGGGCGTCAATAAACCCATAACGTAACTAAGTTGTCAACGTAGGTACACTCATTACTTCTAAACTCGTTTAAAACGAACATAACTACCAGGAAAGTTGTTCGCGGTTCTATTTATCGCGGCCCATTCTCTCCACTTATATTGTACAGACGATTACCTTTCTCATTCATATTCAACAAAAACTGCACTTCAAAGTTCTAGATTCAAGACTCAGGGAAAGGAAAATTGTGCGGATGGTTATAAAACTTTTTTCAGATTTTTAATACTGTAATATATCTATCCTAATCGGGGTTCGACGGATAAATATCACAAAAAAAATTATGATATTAATAGCTGTTTTATATGAATGATATTTAAATTTAGATGTATTTTTTTTGCGACGCTCCCGACTTTCTCCGGGTCGAATTTTACTGAGATTCCCGGGCATCGTAAAGTCGCGTTTGTTGCGTATCGTAGACCGGAATACGGATTCCCCAGGAGCAAGGTCAATAATTAGCCGCAACTGCAGCTCTAGAGAGAATCTTTCAACCTTTGCTTTGGGTTCAGTCCAAACTTAGAGATAGCCTGGTAATTAAAAGGTCGTGAAACTGACATTGCTCTTGAAATATTTTAACCCAATACGTTGAAGCCAGATTTACTGATTTAAAATAGGTTTGAGAGACATCTTTGGTCACGGATGTTAATTTAGATTTCTCGTCGTTTGATGGTATCATATAATTTACTTGATAAGAGGTTGATTTATTTTTTATTTTCCTTGTTTAATAAATATTACATTTTATATATATATTAACTATCTACCTAATTAAACTGTATTTACGTCTATTTTGCTTTATTATTATTCATTCGAAATCGGATATTTTAATGTTCATATAAATATCATGATATTTTCGAATCCTAATCCCAATTTATTATTTCGTCGGTATACAACTCAATTTATTAATTAAAATCTGATATGTTATCAAATAGGATTATTACTTAACACGTCGTGTTTATTTTGGTAACATAAATACCAAATACCAAATCGTTCGAAAGCCAATAAATTAATGAAAAGCATTTAGCAATTATTTGGGTTATATTACCTAGTGATATCCAATAATTGATCTGACTCCAATGATACAAATGTGTAAGTACATTTCCGATCAGTATTTGATTGGATTTTACAAATACACTTTTACCATGTTTTGAGTAGAGCATATGAAATCTACAATGTACATAATAAAATCACGGAATGTACCTTGCATCTCTTAATATCATTAGTGTTATTTTATGATTATGACACAGATAAACTAGATCGATGAGTAGCAATGATTCCAGAAATTTTATTCCTTTTAAAAGAAGCAACCACATACACACTAACTTTGCTATATTCTTTGACTGATTCATCTTTATTTAAATCATGCCACTGTGAAAATATTTCTGAATATTTTTTATCGCTTGTTTTTTGTCTTTATTTTTTTTTTTTAAAGAAATATGTGCGTTCTTATGATTTACACAAATATTTCATTTTGAGGGCCATTTTCAACGAGTAGTAAATAACTCACTAAAAAATGGGAATCAAGTTGGGGTAGAGTGGGATTCGAACTACGGACCTCTGAGTCGTGAGTCCTAGACACTAGCCACGGGACCACAACCCGATAACTTTGATTAATATAACTGTCTAGAGAACATTACATTTTTCGTCGCCGCTTTCCCACAGGAGTAGTGTAAGAGGATGTAATTTCATATTTATATATTGTGTTTTTGTTTTCTAACAGGAATTTTTTCTCTGGTTGTTTTATTTTTATATGTAAAAAATTAAAAAAATAATTAAAAAAACAAACAATTAAAATTGCTGACAATCAATTATATTCTGCTTTATTTGTGCATAATATACCTATTGGATGTTCGTAAAAAATACGTTTCAATTTATTTTTAGAAATTACATTTATAAAAATGGGGTAAGGAAAATAGATTAAAAACTAGTCGTTGTATTTGAATATTTCATTTTTCAAACGATCGTTATTTTTACATAATATATTTCTCTTCACTATAATCTAACAAAATAATAATAATTTCCGTACACTTGAATACTTGCATACTTGAAAGCTTGATATAAAATAATAAATATTTAAATTAAAGATCCGTGAAATAAATGGTGAAACTCTATGTCTAAAAATGGGAATCAAGTTGTGCTGAGAGGGTACAAACCTTCGATCTTAAATCCGTAATCCGCAACACTACCACAAAACTAAAACGGACAAAGTTTTGAAAATTTCAACTGAGCAAAATATCATGCTGTTTATCATTGCTAAAATGCTAAAAAAGATACATCTTATATTATTTATCACATACCTAACATACATTTGACTTTTTTTAGTATTAGAATCGTACTCAGTCTTTTTGAACTCAACAAAGATGTATTGAATATAAATTTAACTCAAAAATATGTGTTTATCAATTCTAATAAGTAACAATAAAAAATATTTCATCTTAATGCGTTATGTGTAGATTACAGATACATTTTTAAATGTTTATTTACAGATATTGAACAATATCAAAATAAGAATATTATCTATCATTTATCAACTTACATAGGTATATGGCGTATACATTGATAGTTTACATACAAGGATGTCTGTATTAGTAACATGTTATTTTGTAAATTATTGATTTTTACTTGTTATTAAAAATATATATATATATTTATCTACTTTAAATGAGCTTAAAAAATATAACCACCGGTTATCAATTCAAAATATTTTATCGCACTCGGCGTGGTTTTCATCAAATTGTGCAACCATTATAATTTAAATATACTTATAAGTTGACCTTTTAACAAGTAACACTACCGCAAGCAACACTATTTTTTTTCCACCTATTTGAATTTTTCAGTCATTTAAAATATTCCATTTCTAATAAAGCTGTAATTTTCTAGCAAAACCCAGAATACGTTTCATACCTCAATAGAAAACAAACCAGTGTTTATTTCGAAACCTTCAAATAAGTTAATTAAAATAATGTATTTGAATTGTAAAAGAGTCACTCAACGTATTGACAAAAAACGGGTTAAAATAGACCCAAATACGAAAAAACCCACTTCACGCCTATTTTTTCCTATGAGACTAGTATTTTAACGAAAGCGAAGGAAGTAACTTTTTAAATATATACATATCTCAACTGAGATAAATGAGTTACTAGGAATGCGGAAATCTAGGCATTAACATAGTTTATGGCATGTCATTGGCTGGTTTAACTAATCACTTTACAATCTGTGCAATATTCACCGTTCTGCCTCATTCAATGTTTATGATTTCTACATCTACACAATATTCAGAAGGGACAAATTCTTGTTTTGTCAAAGCAGGCGTCGTTTTACATTATTTGATGTTTCTATTAGGAAACGTCAAATAACCTATGAAGGCGACCACTTACTGTAGTCTTTTCGGTGAAGTTTATTTAATGGCAATATTCTTTATTTATGCAATTAAGTATATAAACATTAACATACACTGGGTCACACTTGAGTTATCATTGCAACAACGCAACGTTATATTTTGACAGAGCTCGCTTTAAGAATTAATTTAATATTTCAAGTTGCACTTTTCATTTCAAATCCCGTAGATTGCACAGTTTTCGTAGTAGAAGAGTCAGTAGAAGGCTCTGAATTTTCGTTAGCTGGTTGGCCGTCTCCGGTTCCTTCCTTTCTGAACGTCCTCACGAGCATTTCTTTAACTCCGGCAAACTTCTTCTTTACAGCTGCCCAGACCCTGGGCTTCCAGCAAAAGATAAGAAAGATGAAGACAGCCCGGAGGAGGTTGATGGAGTCAGTGAAGTACCAGATGTAGCTGGGGCCACCTACCGCCCAAGATAAGATCTCCGTCAGCCAGGTAACTCCCATCAACGAAAACATCTTGGCGTACAGAATATACCTTGGAAAAAGTTAAATATAAGTTGACACATTCCACTTGTTAATTTTTTAATTGTTTGATCTTAACAAAAAATTTACATAAATCTATTGTTACGTAGTTCACTCCAATAATGTAAAAAAAGTGATTTACTCTTTTTAATTACTAATAGACTTTATCAAAACCTCAAGGATATTGATAATTAAAATTAATTCCAACTACATAACATACGTCCGTTTTAAAACCGCAAGCTTATCAATGTACAGCAGTTTTAAAATAATATATTTGTCGTAAAAATAAGACCTGCAAATAAATATTTATCAACCTACATAATGTATTGTAACATGTATAACTCTTTTTTACCATGAGAAGAACGTCATTATTTTTTTCACTTAGTACGTCAAATTATTTTGATTAAGATCTTTTATTGATGTCATGAAACTACGTATTTTTGTTTTACATGACATACGAGTACGAGTATTTTCATAAAAATATTTTAGAATAAGGCAGAAAGTTGAAAAAAATCCCATAATGCTAAAAGGAAAGGTATACAAGATTATTTTTAAGCGTGCGATTACGTATGGCTCTGAATGCTGGACTATGTACAACTCCTACCCCCAGGCAACTTGAAACAGCAAAAATGGGAATGCTCAGGTGGTCAACAGGAGAATCATTTAAAGAGTAAACTAAAAGTTCACGCATTCGTGGTATCCTTGGTGTCACTGACATAAACAGTAAGCTGAAAGAGAGACAGCAGAGATGGTACGAATACATAAGACGGAGACCACCAGACGAAACAGTAAATAAGGCAATGTCTATGGCTCTTCTCCAACAGTCATCCAAAGGAGGAACAACGAACTCCTAGATAAAATCCTGCAGAGAAGAAGAAGAAATAGAGAGAAGATAAAAGTGCCACCCGGAACCAAAGATTATACAGCGAGAAGAGCCAACCCAACAGCCTACTCAGGTAATGATTCGGGATAGTACCAGGAAGTCGAAGAAGGTAGAAAGTTGAAACACTGTAAATAATCGGATCCTCCTCTGGACCTTATTGTAGTGAGGAAGCTTGAGTATTTCATTGATTCATCAAGCTACGCTGGCGGTAGTAACTACCAAAAGGGTCCCCATGCCAGACAGTTTGGTATTGAAAAATCCGACATAAAGAGATCGAAAGGTGACCGATACCTGAATGGGTAGGTTGAGTCGACCTCGAGGGTTACAAGACAATTGCCCGCAGACCTCAGGCCTCAAGAACGTAGGGCTAATCAACTTACCTTCCTTAAATCTATTGATTACTAAGCCTCCACAAGATGCCTCGGACACCGGCATCTCTCATACCTGACTCAGTAACGTAAAAAGGATAATGAATTTGAAAAAAGCACTCCTCTCCAATAACTCCTCCCTGCGCATCGGTACATATAACGTTCGCACAATGCAGGTCTTCGGAAATGATATCCACGCAATTCGTATCATGGACAAATATAAATCAGATATTCTTGGTATGAGCGAAGTGCGTTGGAAAGGATCTAAGAAGGGGTTAGAAAAACACACTTGTATACACTTTGGTCAACAGCAGTATCACCGCTAAGATGTGGCAATTTTGCTTTCAGAAAGAACGGCTAAATGCCTTATCAAATGGGAGCCCATTTCTGAGCGCTTTATATGCGCTACTTTGAAAACCGCTGACAGTTTAATTACTATCAATCAGTGCCATGCACCTACAGAAACTACATATGCACTAGTAAAGGATGCCTTTTATGACTCTTTTCACGTGATTATCGTATCTCTATCACGAAGAAACCGCGTGATAGTAATAGGCGACTTGAATGCGAGAGTCGGAATAGACCCATCACTTGGCCCATTGGTGATGGGAAGGCATGGTCTCAGACAAATCAATGACTAAAGTAGAAGGCTGATAGAGTGTGCCACCATCAGTGATCTTGTTATTGGTGGAACCCTATTTCCCCACAAATCTATCCTTAAATACACTTCTCTCGACGGAAGAATTAAGGCGTAGCTAGATCGCACTCTTTATAGCATTCTTTTTTATTGTTTGTCGGTTTTGGTATTACTAAAAAATACTGTTGCATGATTATTGTTAATTTTTCTGTCAAAAAATATCGAAAAATGCTAATTATATCAGTAAATAAAAAGTTTTACAAAATTTTATAATAATAATTTCACTATCTCGCTTTGTATAAAATGTCATGGTGTAACCATTATATAGGTATTCAATTTGTTTACTCTTTTTAATTTGAATTCAACCCTTCAATGAACGTTTATTTGAATTTTGGAACAAATATTGACACGACAGCTTAAATACTTTGTGAGAAGTTTTTTTATAGTTGAGTTTTCTTTGTTAAATGTTTTATTCAACTGGTATTCAGTACGCACAAAATTTTATATTTAAAACTGTACCTCTGCTTTTCTCTGGAAGTTGGAGACCCGCCATGCCTGGCACTGTCTCCATGATGGAGAGCATCCGACCCTCGACTGAGGATGATTATTCTCCAGGTCGTGTATACGAAAAGGAACAGGTTGGCCAAAAGTAAAATACCCATTGGCCCATAAAAATAAACCAGTAGAGATTCTGAGCCTGAAAAACCAAATTTAAGCATTTAAATTGGAAATAATTTAAATTCCGATTAATGTTAACATCTTTGTAAGCTTTTTAAGAGAGGTGTTTTTCATTTATTGTGTATGTGTATGTTAATTTTTTTTTTCTTTCTCAATATTTTTTTTATTATGGTATTCAATTTTCTGCTTCAATTTTTGTAATCCTTTAGAAATTTTGTAACTCGCACGATATGGATAGTTATTAGGGATTACTATACACATCTGGGCCCAGTAATATAATGTTTTGAATGTGTTCATTAGAGTGGGCCAATGAAATATGAAGTTTTTTTATTTTTTTAGACATCAAAGTTATAGGGGTCTAAAAAGTTGCATTTGGATCACATTGAACGTAAAAATTATTTTTTTAAATAATTCATACTACTTTTGGCCCTCAACCGAGGTTTGAAGTTTGTCACTGTATGAAAATTTTGTTAATTATCTATAGTGATGTTTTTTTTCTTTTCTTCTTTTTTTAACTTCTCACAATTTCAAACACGTTTTAAAATTACCGAAATGCAAAAAGTTTTTACTCCATGGAACTGATTCCGTTGAGCGCCTGGCTTATATTTTATTTTTATTTATTTAATTTTACAATACGCTCAAGGGGCATTTACAAAAAATATACAGTTAAGTACAAACATAGTGCGTAAAAATTTAAAAGATAAACAATGCTTTTTTGTATACATTTAGAAACAATAAGAAGCATACTGCCATGCAAAATAAAAAGTGAAACTTTACATAGTAAAAAAGAAAAAAATATATTTTAGATGGATATAATAAAAGTAATTGAAATAAAAAGCAAATTGTAAATAACTTCTAAAGAATTCAAACAAAATTATATATACATTTTCATATACTTATAAGTATAAAAAATAAAAAAATAAAAAAATGGTATCAACAAATTTTTGTTAAAAACAAATAATGAAAATTAGTTAACATATTGTCGAAAACAATGGCTCATAAAAACAATGCTACCAATTTATTACAACAAAGTGCAACTCATGCCCTTAAATGCTAATTTAATAAGGTTTAATGCACATTAAATAATATAATTAGACTTATTTTCTTACTTAAATACGAAATGACAGCCGGTTTACCGCAAAAAATCGTCATTTTCGAAAACTTAAAGCTCTGGTTGAGGGCCAAAAGTAGTATCAAATAATTTGTTTTATTTTTTTTTCATTCCGAGTAATCCAAAAGGCAACTTTTTAGACCCCTTATATTTTAAAATTCGGAGAAAAAAATATCGGCCCACCCTAATGTTCATTGCTAGCAGCATATTATTGTTCAAAAAATAAATAAACATTTTTTTATTATTTATTGACAATTCTCGATCCAGTCTGAAGATGCCCATTAGAGGGTGAAAGCGCTAATTAGTCAAATAAATAAGTGGAAGTGTACCAAGTATTTTTAATTAATAACTTATGTATGAATATAAGTTATTACATCATTACAAATAAACAAAAATATTATTAAACTATACAATTTTTACCAAAAAATTTCAACAAACCGATACATCAGAAAATTATTGCGCTCGTCAAAACTCCTGTATTTATTGTTTACATTATTATTTTTAAGCCTTTCATTGTGCGTTTTGAATTGATAATTTCATTTAAATGGATGTCGCTTTATGTACAATAAGCGAGTTTTCAAACTTAAGTTGGTTTAAAAGTTCGTGACCCTTTGGCACTGGTATTTACAAATTCGGAACGGATTATTCACATCCCATGAAGTTTACCGGATGTACTTCCGGAAATGAAACGTTCAAAACGTCAAGAAAACCTTGACAACATTTCATTCCGTGGGTGAAAATGTACTATTACTTTGTTTTAAATCCTAGCGTGTACCTTTTCTAACACTGTTTCTCTCATTCCAACTGAATTTCATGAAATATGTCACATTTTTTTGCAAGCACAATAGATTTTTATTATTTTGGATCAAAGAACTTTAAATTTTATTGCGTCATAATTCACCTTAATTTTTTAACAAAAATGTTTGTACAAATATTTGATTATTTACGACTTCTTCTTCTTCTTCTAGTGCCTTGTCGGGTCCCCCCGACGTAGGCGATCACTACAGCGAAAGCATATGTATCTGTCCTGTGCTAATTTTACATTTCGCAGCCAGGACGATTGCTTATTGATGTACTCGCCGTAGTGATTCCTGGGAAAAGATGACCAGAGTGGTTTCCGTTGCCTTCTCTGGTGGATTTTCTGTCGGGGTTACCTTCCCTTAGCTGGTTGGTTTTGGTTTTGAGGCGCCAAAACTCGCCTTTCATCCTCTCGTTATCCATCGGTTCCCAGGGTTCGCGACGTGGACGCTAACGAGTTGGACTAGTCAGTAGTGTTGCCGGTGGAATGCAACTGAGCGTACGTGGTACGACTTAACGAGTTGTAAATAACATCGTTCCCCTTTGCGCACCTAATGGAGCATAGGGCACTGCATAAGTATACCAATGGCCGCTTATCTTGATCGTTTTTTATTACATGAAGGAAAAATAATTAGTCTTACGCTTCAGGTGTCAGTCCCGGGACTATGAAATCTTATAGCATAAAATGACCTTTTTAAATAAATATTTCATGTCAACCATGCCGGGAATCGAACTCGAGGCCTCTTGCATGGTAGGCAAACACCCCTACTAATGCACCACGAGGTTGACAAACAATTTACAATTAAAAATTGCGTTCAAGTTGTGGTAGAGCAGGGTTCGAACCTCAGACCTCTATCGTGAGTCTGCGACACTCCCAAAGGGCTACAACCCGTGGTTACAAATATTTGCTTTTGTATGTCGTGGAACATTTTTATTTCATTAAATTATTACATTTCATGGCCGTTATATTTATTTAATTTTATAATGTAATTCTACAAAGGTGCATATATTTTTAAAAAACATACAATGAGGAAGTTTAGCCCTACTGGAAATTGAATGTAAAAAATGTATTCTTACGCGCGGTAAAAATTAGAGCATAAAATTTCTTGAAAATGAATAAAAATAAAAAAAACAAACCACTTTGAACGGCATCACTAGTTCTTCCGAATCAAACAATGATAAGATAGTTATGACATATGACCAATCAGCAAAACTCACCGAGAAGAAGAGGAAGAGAACTTGAGACGTCACACGCGGCTTAATTTAAAAAATACATATCTTTAAAAAATCGTAACGCTGACACATAAAAACAAAATAAAAAAATTGGCTTGGTTTAAAAGTATGTATTTTTTTTTTAACCACTTCCGTCATTTTCTTTTCCTTCAACTTTCTTTTTTTTCGGTACAATTCCACATTCACATATCTGCTATTACATAATTACACAGAGTAGATAGAATTACATTTGGTATTCGACATTTAAGTCTATTGGGCGAATATTTCTAGCAAAAAATAATTTGTAATAATATAATATGTACGTGTATAATATTGTCAACAAAACTTGATTCAAAAAAGGATATTCGCAAAACTTAGGAAAGGATCATGCAATTTGTATGTATTTCTATTTCGACAGTAGGTATATTATATTTTTATTTGTATTTGTCAGCCTCGTGGTTTAATGGTCAGCATGTCTGCCCACCATGCAAGAGGTCTCGGGTTCGATTCTGGAAGTGGTTGATATGAAATATTTATTTAAAAGGGTGTTTTTACACTAGAATATTTCATAGTCCCTGGACTGGTACCTAAAGCGTAAGACTGGTCATCTTACCTTTATGTAGCAAAAATTATCAAGATACGCTGCGATTGGTGTACCAATGCAGTGCGAAAATGAAATGATGATGATGATGATTTATAAGAGTATATTCCTCTATGAATACTACAAATAGGAAAGTTGTAATTCATTAAAATCATTTTATGATGATTTAAATACATGGTTTTTCTTTTTGCAGCGTTTATGAAGGATAAAAAATGGGATTTTAGAGGATACCTTACAATGTTGATTTTGAAATTACTTCGTTGTAGTAATTACCCTGCGATATGTTATATTCCCAACACATGCGGACCAGAGGTGTATAGTATGTTTCATTGCTTGAAAATGGAGGCAGTTCGCATATATCTCGGTGTATAGTATTGAGGAGGTTGGTATCTACTTTATAATTTATTATTTTGTTTAGGTGCACATTTTGTTAGTGTTTCTAGTTTGTTGTTTTACTGTGTCTAATTTTTGTATATATTATTAATATTGAAAGCATTAACTTTGTGGTCAAACATTTTACTAAATGTTATGAAATATTTGTATATAACCACTTACCGACTTTTCTATGTTTACCGGTTTCGAGACGTACCCGTCTCTTCGTCAGGACACCAATTTAACCAACACTTAATCAATTTAAATCATGACTTTAATAAAAATACTGGAGTTAAAATCTTACATACAAATAATAAAGGGTTAAAAGTAAATAATATGGAAATATTTCACGTTAGGAAAGCTTTGAAAAAAATAATGTTCCTTTGATCAATAATCCAACAATCTTCCAATATAGTCCTTTATACAATGTTCCACTGTAATGGTCACCCTATAAAACCTATTAAGCTTATCCCCTCCCTCCGTCCCCTCTACTTTTTTCATTAATTCTCAAACAAGATAATATTTTCATAATTTAATTAGTGCATGTTTGTCCTAATTAGTGCATGTGCTTATTAAAATGCACGACGTGTTGGTTTTATATTTTTGTGCAACAACTATGGTGAAGGTGTATAGTGGGTTTTGCATGTTGATTTGCATGTTGGTTTCATTGGTGTCCTGCCGAAGAAACGGGTACGTCTCGAAAACATAGAAAAGTCGGTAAGTGGTCATATACAAATATTAAATAACATTTACTCTAATTTTTATATAAGATTTTGATATAACATATTAAAAAAAAATATATATAATTTTATTAAGTATAATTTTCCGATACTTTATTAAATTATTTAAGACAGTATCATAACATAATATTATTTTTCATACTTAATATTAAATTATAAATTAATCAATTAATTCGGTTTAATTTTTTTAACGGGCTTGCTCCGGAAAAGAGACAAATCAGCAAAAAGTTACGTTTTTTGCAACAGGGAGATAAAACACTTTTGAGAAGAGAATATGGAAGTCTAGGCATTTACAGGGCTTAGGACCTGTTATTGGTTGGTTTAAATGGCCACTTTACATACTATGTAACATTCATCTTTGTACGGGCACTTACACCAGCCAAAGAAAGGTCGTAAGTCCTGCAAATGCCTAAACTTTCATATCTCTTTCTCAAAAGTGTTTTTCCTCTTAGTTCAAACCAATTTACATCTAAATGATCCCCTAGGGGTTCCGGCCTGTCTGCAAACATTTGGACATACTCTAAACATTGTTGACAGACAAATGTTATCAGCTTAGATTAAAAAATAAAATCAATAAACTTTTGGTTCGTGTTATTTACACAGTTATATTTTAAATGTTAATTACTATTTTTAGTATATAGCGTCATTTCTACTTCGGTTTTTTAGACGCTGTCGAAAACACGACATGTCGTAATGTAACGTGTTAATATAGTAAATACAAAAATCTGCTTATAAAAAAGCAAACAAAATTGCTGGCACTGAAAATTTTAAAAGTAAACATTATTATGTTCAGTTCATGGTGTGAACTGACGTCATAAACCAATGTAAATCTATTTTTAATTTTTTCTATTTATTTGATTTATTTATCTACTTTTTATTATAACTAACGGCCGTCGTAGCCAATATGTACAAAATTCAAGATAAATACAAAGTTATATAATATAAAGAAAACATTGTTTATTGTTATGGTTAAACTCGGTAAAAGTAATGTATAGTAAAAAAAAATAATTAAAGATTTATAGCAAAATGTCCAAAGGTTCTTTGTTTCAGGTCCTGATTATCTAGGATATGCCTGTGTTTAGGAAGGACCTTCATTTTTTACAGGTGTTTTTTTTTTCATCAAATGACGCTTAAAAATCAAATAATAATAATATCAAAAAGAGAAAAATAAATATAAAATAAAAAACATATCGATAATAATAAAAATTGAAGCATAAGTATAAATTAGAAAATCTACTATTATTATTTAGCAAATGAAACATAATTGTAAATTAAAAAACATACCGATGATAATAAAAAATGTATCATAAATCGATCCCCTAGTTTTTGTTGGTTTAATAGACTATTTTGCAAATTTTACAAGAAACATTTTATTTGTTTTTAAAATCAAATAAGTGAAATCAGTAAGTGAGATTGGTACTCAAAAAATGCTGAAGCTACTATTTAATAGCGCAAAAAAGAATAATTCTTTGTCTACATGTAGCTAATAATGGCAATGGCAATATGTTTATTATCTTATTACGCGTCCATGGGCGCGTAATAAGATAATAAACATATTGCCATTCATAACTCAATTTTGCTAAAAATGGTTAATTGAGCATACAAAAATTAGAGCAGCGAAACATAAATTAGAAAATATATTATTTATAACTTTTTTAAATGATCAAACATAAAAACACATTCTCGAAAAACGTCTTCTTGATATTTCACGTGTTCGGAATAATATGAAACTATTTAACATGGTATATTCTTTATGTAAGAACTTGCAGCGTTCACAACTTGTTTTGACCAATCAAAAACGGTTGATCTTGTTATTTTACGCAGTTCAGATGCTAAAGGTTTTGTGTAAGCGACTGTTGAACCTGCCATCTACATTATCTTATTTTGGACAAAGCTATTATTGAACCAGCATTTGACAACCTCCAAGTTAGTGAATATAATATCATTTTGAACGCGCACTGAACGTATTCTCAACGAGAAGTGGCCAACAGGTCGATCGCGATCGACTGGTCAATTAAAGCCATCAGGACTGTCAATCTCAAAAAGGCAAAGAAATAAAATTGTAAGGATACAAAGAGACGAAGACTTTCAAGATTTTTTAGCTATTGAGTCTATGTGACAGATGATCGAAATATGCTACATTTGGAGTTCCGATTCAGTGCCCTATACATCATTGGATGCCGAAAAGGGAATAATAATGATAAATTATGCGCACGCAAAATAAAAATTATTTTTAAATCAAACGGATAGTGAAGTTGAAAAATATTGTACTGATAATGAAAAACAACCAGTATCCTTGTTGAGTATTTTCGACTCATTGGGGTCCAGGGTTTGAATCCTGGCAGAGTCCTTACAATTTATTTGATTATACACAGCAATATTTCACAGTTTATGGACTGGATCATGAAGCGTAAGACTTATATTACTTATACTTAGCTTCTATGTAACAAAAATGATCTAGATACAATGAGAGATTGAAGTTTTAATGCAGTGCTCTATGCACCAAAGTATTTTATTTTAAATTAATTAATTAAATTGACTCTATGCATCACAGATTTCGGGTAAGGATTTGATGATTGGTCCGGTATGGATAACAGAAACAGGTTGACATCTAGTCTGATCTATATAAAACTATTATATAAAAACTATAATATAACATAATAAAACATAAAAACATATATAGTATAATAAAACTATGACGATGAGTGGATCAAGCCAAGTAGGTAAAATTTGTGTACTGTATATGAAATTTGGTCTACAGGTCGATATAAATTGGTTGTGTTTTTTATGAATATTTTAGTTAATATTGCTTATTATGTTAATGATAATAAGGTTTAATAGATTAATTGCGTTTTTTTTATGACTATGTTAACTTTGTTAAATTACTAAATTAAGGCATGTTTCACTTTTTGTAAAATGTTTCCCTCGACACAGAACACCCCAGTGAGGGAACATTATTCTGTATAAAAAAAATAATACAAACATTGTAAAAGTATTAATAAATAAATTAATAAATAAAGTATTAACCATAAAAAATAAAGGAATAAAACTACATACGTATTTTTATTATTATTATTAAAATGCAGTTCCACCAAGAAATGTCAGTGGAACCACTCAATCTATATTACCAGTGAACCAGCACTTGAGAGAACCTAATTTTTTGCAAATATAATTCTGCTTAATTATTATTATTATAATGGATAACTTATACAGTGGCATTTTTGTAACATAATACCTCAAGGGCGCTTTACAAAGTGATCATATAAAGATATCAATTCAATTTTTATTTTATTTTAATTTAAGAAAAAAATGTACTTTGTCACCACATGCCAAGAATTTATTCAAATGATTTTGAGAACAAGTGGGTTTTAAGTTTCTTTCGAAACATCACTTCACTTTCACAGTTTCGGACCTCTGCTGGGAAAGCATTCCATGCCGTAGGGCCTGCGACCGCAAACGCGCGTTCGCCGAATTTCGTGCGCTGTTTGTGTAGAGGTATAATAACTTTTCCAGCACTTTAATACCCCCAAGTTAGTCAAAACAACTAAGGTACCTACTGTTGAATCAAAACTTGATAACCTCAAAGTTGTATTAAATTACTTTTTATTGATCCAGCATTAGACAGAACCTGAATGGGCGAAAACAATTAACAATTTAACCAGCACTTGAGAAGAACCCCCAACTTTACCGAAAAGATTTTTTATTCGACCAACACTTCACAACCCTAAGTTAAAGTAAATATTTAATTATTAAACCCACACTGACAGTCCGCGAGTTACAAGATTATGCAAATTACTAAATATTATACCAGCACTAGTCGGACCTTAAATTAATAACGTAAACAACTTATTGATCAACCAGAAATTGACAGATTCTAAATAAGCGGCTTAATAACTTACTATTAAACCAACACTTGACAACGCCCAAGTTAGGCTTGAATGGTGAAGAAGCTGGTACTGCAGGAGTGAAATCCACGATTATAGCTGCCAGAGTAAAGGCTGCAGTACAGCCCCAGGCATACACGGAGTACCACATAAACTTCCTCCTGTCCCTCTCCCTCTGGCTTCCCTTGCTGGTGGGACGAAGGGCGCTGAAGGTGTAGGACATGTCAACACACATGATGTTCAACCAGAAAAAGGAAGCGAGGAAACTGAACTGCATCAAGTAACCTGGAATCATCAAATTATGCTTCATTGAAATTTTAATTCGATTTCATAATAAAAACGTGGTCAAATTTTGTTTGATATTTCATGTAGGTACGAATTAATAGTTGATATGAAATTGTGATTGAAATAAATAATATCTATATTAATTTTTATAAATAAATACGCCATCGAATAAGTTTCATCTTAGTGGTTATACTAGGATTACTTTTTTTTTTATCGTTTTTCGTGGCTTTTACGCATGTGAAATTTATTTTCCTGTATATTTTTTCTACGTATTAAATCAATTATTTTCAATGATCCGCAAAGACTTACAGGTATAAACAATCCCATCGATAAAGTATTTGTTTGTCTCAAATGAAGAACACAAGATATTTTACAAAATTGAAAATAATGCCTTGATTTTTACGAAATAAGATTGAACGTGACCGAAACGCTTTTAGATTTTTTTCATTATTTTAATCATTTTAATACTGGCCTAATTTTAAACCGGTATTTGATTATTTGAAAGACAAAACCAAACCACAACTTTCGGTGCAATATTTCCTTAATTAACTAAGCATTATATAATGTGTAAATTTCAAAATATTTAAACTAGAAAAATCTTGTTTTCATCGTGTTTAAAGGCGATAAACTATAGGTGAATCAATTAGCCGTTATCAAGAATAATAACGGATTATTCTTGCTATTAGATAAATGATACGCATAAATTGCGGGTTCTACTCATTTTTGGTAGACTTTTTTAAAGAAAGACCAAACGTTGTTTTTAAAAATTATTTTACTACCTACGAATTTATTTTCTGCAAATCGTCTAATTAGACTTACCTTGAAAAATTATTTTACCTTTAAAATCCCAGATTGCCTCAAAATTTTATTTATTCATATTTTCCTTAGCTATCAGTATGTGATTCGATCAGTTATCAATCAAAAATGATGTCTAATAATAGCTTAGGCAAAACCGGTTCTAAGAAACAATAAAATTTATTATTTCAAATGACTCGCTTGTCATGATGATTTCAAATGTTTCGTAATAATACTTAAATCAATCAGTTAATCAAAATATAAAAAAAGAAAAATTCAGAATATTCATAAGAAATATATGTATTCATATAGGTAGTTATGTTTTGTATATAAAGTTACGCCTAGGCATAGTGGTAGAAGAAGGATGGGAATATCATTCGTATTCTATATAATAAGGATGGTATATCTACCCTCATTCCACTATGCCTAGGAGTAACGTTATGCCTACCAAAGTTATGAGTAAAGCCCTACATATTTCTACTTTAAGTATTCCGCGCAAAAGGACTTAATAAATAAATATTATTTATGCATTGGTTGACTGTGATAATTTTAAACAATGTACAAGCGTAGTTGAATGGATGTTACATAGTCAATTAATTTTTTTAAAATTAAAATCGTTATAAATATTTAAATTTGATTGTTTTTTAAGTGTCTTTAGAAACAGCGAAAAAAATGGGACAAAAATTAGGTGCGTATTTTTAAACCCATGGTTCTTTCTGGGCACTTTTAGCAAACATGGTTGAATAAACAAACAAACAAACCATCAAGCCGTTTCTTCGTAGGGATAGGCAGATAGGATAGAACGCCATATCACTCTGTCTTTGCATACAGACCTCGTTTCCTCTACATTTATTCATATTCTCATGCACGCACGCCGATTATTCCTACTCTTCACATGTCCATCTTCAAGAATTTGATGGATTTGATCGTGCCATATCTTTCTCGGTATTCCTCGTTTTCTGCATCCATCAACATTCGCATGGTAGATCCTTTTAGCCGTTTTTTTGCTGTCCATTCGCTCTACACGTCCAAACCAACGCAGCACCCCTTTCTTGATTCTATCGATAATGCATGTCTCAGCCTTATACAGTTCACGGATCTTGACATTTGTGCACCTATCATACATCGTTTTACCACACATTCGCCTGAGGGATCGCATCTCGACAGCATTTAACCGACTTTCATAATTACTTTTCCAATTCCATACTTCGCTCCCGTACATTAGAGTTGGCACTAGAACTTCTTACAAATGTGTTATATAATAATTTACAAATGTGCTCAAAACGTATTTTGCCGCCGTCATTCTTTAATTATTTTAGAGTAAATTTGGCCTTGTCAATCTGACTGCTTGCAACCTTACATACAAACGAAATAATTAAATGCTTTGTACGCAATACTTACAAACACACACAATCAAGGTGATATTTTACGAGACAATCTTCTAGTGAGACTAAGCATTCAACAGTTTTTTTTAGTATACCTTTTTTATATGGCAACGTATTTATTTTTATTATTTTATTAACTTGAATTGAAAACCTATCTTACATAATTTCATATAATATTTCTAAGGAGTTTTAAAAAAAAAGTCATTTAGGGACATGCGGATAACAGTGATATTAAAAAAGATAAACCAATACAGATTACCTATAATGACAGTTTTAGTGACATCGACATACTACATTGTAAATACCACATTTTTATCAGATCTGTTAAAGACATTTTAAATTTATCTCCTGCTTGACTTTTAACTTTTAATTCGATTTTTGATTTTATCTTTCAATTTTAACTCTTTAATTTTAATTCTTAATTTTAACTTTTAACTTTTAATTTAAACTTTTAACTGAATTTTAATTTAAACTTTTCATGTTAATTTTAACTTTTACTTTTAATTTTAAACATTTGATTTCAACTCTTATTTTATACTTACTTACATCTACTACCTACATCTAATAATTTATTGTTGGTTGTGATTTTTTACAATTAAATTTAAATGCTCATGGAAGCAGAGAGAGGGGGAGGAAAGTATTTAAAAAAAATAAAAGCTATACAATGTCTTCTCTTTTTTATGAACTTTTTAGGTAATATTTTTATTTTTACTTTTTTAGAATTCAATTATTTTTCCCCTCTCTTTCTGCATTCATAATAAATTAGTGTGAAATCTGTAATTGGTCTTACTTTTTTTAATTGTTCTTTTGTACCTTGTTTTATATAAAGACTGTATCATTAATAAATACATATTAGACATTTTAAAATAAAATTGAACCTTTTTATTTTATTTTACATGTATACGCTAACTTATATATATATATGTATATAGAAACAATGTTTAACTATATATATCTAATATGACTAGAATGACTAGACAGGTGCCACCATTTTGTAGCAACAATTCACGGATAGTGTAAACTTGTAATGCTGTATTAAATAGACTTCATGAACTCGGCAATAGTTATCCCACGTATTTGATATATTTAGTGTAGGATATTGTTCCTATAGAACAAACCTTTTGAACTTTTTCAAAGATGGTGAATGGTAATTATATTTATTTATTCATGCATTTCATAATATACACAGTTTTTTCTTTACTTTGCCCAGCTGTAAGAAACAGTACTTATGATTTTCTTGTTGTATTACTGCAGAATGTTTTATTATTTAAACTTTCTACTGAATATGCTGTATAATTTTTAGGTTAATTTTTTAAATATAAATCTTGTATAATTTTTAGGTTTATTTTTTTTTTGTAAATCTTTTGTATAAGGAAATTATTTTTTTTTTTTTAAAAAAAGGCCAAATATGTAGTATTATAAATGTTTGTAAAAGGCAGATTTGCCGTTTATGTTAATAAAATAAAATAAATAAAATATCTTTCACACATAATCTATTTTTTAATTTTCATGTAAAAAATAGTATCATTTGTTTCGTTTTTCATAAGTTCAGGTATTTTTTCACACATTTTTAGTCATTTGCATAGTAAACTTCTTTTCCAACTTTATATACATATTCCTCTATAAAAACAAATATTTTAATATATATTTCTATTTGTGGTGGGCTATTTTCAGCGAGTTGTAAATTAAATAACTCACTTTTAGAAAATGGGAATCAATTTGCGGTAGAGCGGAGTTCGAACATCGAACCTCTGATCCGTGAGTCCGCGATACTAGCCACGGGACCACAACCGGGTTCAAAACTTTTAAGTACTCTTGTTACTTGTTTATGAAAAAATCATTGAAATGGATAAAATATTCTGTACTACTACTACTACTATCATCACGCCTTTTCTCGTAGAAGAGGGCAGAGAGTATGGAATGCCACACACGTCTACCCTGGCATACATACCTAGCTTCCTCCACATTCATACATATTGTCATACATGCCCTTTGACTCTGCCTGCTTTTGACATGACTAGACGATTTTAATTTATCTGATCACGCCACGTTTTCTTTGGTCATCCTCGTACCACGTTACCATTGAATCTCGTCATATATACCTGTTTTACCAATCTTTCGTCATCCATTCGTTCTACATGACCATACCATCTCAGAGACCCTCTCTTAATCTTATCAATTATACCTGACTCAGATTTACACTCTCGCTTGATTTTATCATTCGTAACCCTGTCATACATTGATTTCCAACACATTCGTCTAAGAGATCGCATTTCGACCGCATTGACTCTGCTTTTATCCTTCATCTGCCAGTTCTATGTTTCACTTCCATACATAAGTATTGGGACTAAAACTGCGTTGTGCGCTGCCAGTTTAGCTTAGTTCGCCGTTCATTGCCGCATTCACTTTTATTTCAACATATTTTTCTACTCTTCCATCTCTTGAAAACATGCTTCACAGATACACAAATTCTTATGTACAAAAACTAAAACAAATTCATCAAAATACACAAAGTGTTGGTTCAAATTCCGGTCAGAATAAAGTATATATATATATTTTTTTTATTTATTCATACAAATACATACATATTACAAAAAAATACAATAATAACGTATCCCAAACTCTATGAGGCCAAAAGCCCTATGTTAAGTTGGGATACAACATTAAGGAAAGTGGAAGCACATACATAATTAAATAATAGCAAAAATTAAAATTAAATATCATTACATAAACATACATATTATATTTAAAAGGGCATCTAGACCACACGATTAGTAGTACATAAAGCTATGCAATATATCGCAGCAGTATCCAGCACTGGTCTCTTCCCTTAGACAAAATCCAGAATTGTAAACTCCTCCTGAAAATGGCTTTCGTTTTGGACAACTTAATATGTTCATCCAGGACATTGAACATTTTTGGGGCCACAAAAGAGAAATTCCTCTAAGCAAACGTCTTACGTGTTTTAAAAAAAATAATGATTCAAAGTATTGTTGCATAATTGAAATATTTTAAATGCTCGACTTATGAGACAAATTTACTTTTCTTTTTGCCAAAGAAAACTATCATATCGCAATTTAGCTTGGAAAGGTTGCTCTCGTTCAATCCTTGAACCAGTAAAAATAGCACAAAATGGATCATGAAGATCATTCTCAAAAAACCCTTGAGGTATTCAACGGAAGATCTATTCGCTGAGTTAAAGATATTGGATGTAAGACAATTGTTTGTAAGGTGCCTACTACTTAAATTTTATGATAAATTAAGTGAGGTCAAAAGAACCCAACAGAATATAACCACTCGTTCAGCAACACAAATTAACTGTATTGTCCTATTTGTATCAACTGCATTTGGTAAAAAGCAATACAATGTAATTGCTCCAAAAATATTTAATGATTTATTGCCAAAAATAAAAGACTCAAAATGTAAAACAAATTTTAAAATAAAAATAACTGCACATATAAATAGTGTAGCGAGAGATTTTTTAGAAAAATATATGTAAATCAATAAACGTAGTACTTTATATAATTGGTACACATATTATTTATATTTTTATGTATTTCATTGTTTTATTATATATTATACTATATTATTTATGTTTAAGTAACATGTATTCTTGGCACATATATATACTTTATATTTGTATAATAATGATTTTTAATTTCTTACATTTGATTAGCTTGGCATTTATAATTAAGAAGTTTTATTTTTTTCTTTTTTATGTTATTGTTTTATTAGTATAGGACTACTTACGCTCTAAAGATAGAAAATCTCCATCTTAGAACAGGCTGTGCCATGTTAGATGGAGACTATCATAAACAGAGAAGACTCCGTTTTCATTTTACATTAATTGGTTTTATATAGATTCCCTGTTATTAGGTATGTATATTTTTTTTTGCAATAAATTTATAAATAAAATAAATAAATAAATAATAGTTGATGTGTAGGTACTCGTATTATAAAATATAAATTCCATTCTTTTGAATTTTTTCTATCCACACGTATTTGCCTGTTAACAAACCTAACACTGACACACCCGTATCTGTATCAGCAGCGAACACCGGCTTTATGATCTCTTCTTTTCACGAAACACAAAATTTCATACAAATCATCAATAAATCTTTCCATCTATTTGAAATACGTTTACACCATTTTGTTTAGCATAAACCGCATCAACCGCTATACAAATCTAAATAAAATACCAAATATTTTTACACAAAAAAAATTATTGGCTTTTTAAACAATCCATTTTCATTCGTTGATTTCGGCAGAATGGTGAATGCTACACAGTGTGTAAAGTGGCCACTTAAACCAACCAATGACAGGTCATAAGCCCTGTAAATGCCTAGACTTCCATAATCTCTTATTTAAGGTATTCTCCATCACTGTTGTAATTTGTTAATCTTAATGACTCCCGATGGGGTAAAATCCAGCCTTTTGTCTACAAACATTTGGACAAACTTAAACATTGTAATCCTTTTTCGGTTTAAAATCAAGATTAGTCTACAGTGTTAATATTATTTTTCTATAAGCAAACTTTAAAATCTCTAATGAAGGAGTTTACTGAGATATTTGCGAAAAACTTAAAAAAAATAATGTGAGATTTATTATGCTTCACCAACTCAATGGATTGTTAAGTTTGCAAATTTGTTTGAAATCTGTTTTTGCAAGATTTAGAGACGGTTTTGAATCGCGCTATTATTTAGGTAGGTAGGTTTTTATGTATTGTTTATTAAGCATCAATAACTAATTTTCCGTTTTTGGTGGAGATTTTTAAGTTCGCTTTTAATACCCTCATATTTCATATTCACATTTTCAAAAAAAAAATACTTATAAATCTACATTAGAACATTTTTAATAAGAAATATTTAAAATCATTACTTTTTTATGTTTAAAGAAATGAAGCATAAAAAACACTTAGTCTTTTGTAGCATTAGTTGCACGGTCTCGATCTTTTAAAAAATAAAATACATTAAGTAATTTTTCATCGAATTTAGTTACTTTTTAGTCAAACATATAAATGTTGTTGAGTCTTTTTTGAAGAAATACGATTTTAACTTTTTTTCTTCATCCTTGCAATTTGTTCACCTCAATGACTCCCTAGGAGGTGAAATCCAGTATTTTGTCTACAAACCTTTGCACATACTCAAAATATTGTAATAAAACTTACTAATATAAAATCATCTGCTCCACAAACGTATAGTTAATGTAATGTTTTTGTTCTTTTATTGTGAGTTTTAAAATAGAAATAATTAGGTATACAGATTTTAAATATAAACATAAATACGTAATGTTTAAAACTGTCTTAACATTTTGTCATTTCTCTTTGAATATTAGACTTTCTTTGTATATTCTCACACGTAAATAAAATACAAAAATAATATTGTTTAGCGTATTCGACACGAGTTACCCCAGTGAAAACACATTCTTTTGATTTATTTACTAATTGTTCATAATGTAAAAAAAAAAACAATTAACTTGTCCAAGAAGAAGCTTAAAAGTTAGTAAATCGTTTTCAGGCGTTGCCTAGTATGTAAAATAATTCAATCAGACGAATCTCTTCACTACAATAAAGGTTTTAGCTCTTTAACTTCACTAAAATCAGCAGATGGAAAACTTGAAGAAATATGGATATTCAAACATAGGCAAAATGATGAATGTTACACATTGTGTAAAGTGGCCACTTAAACCAGCCAATGACCGGTCATAAGCTTTGTAAATGCCTGGAATTTTAAATTCTCCTCTCCAAAATATTCTCCATCCCTGTTGTAATTTTTATTCTTAAAAACACTTTCAAAAGAGAATAATTGTACATAAAAAATAGTAAATATAAATACAATCTTAATATACTAAGTATGAGTAATCTCAAACCTACACACGCTGTCTGCGTACCTTAAATGCAGCCAGAAATAAATATGATATAATCAAATTACAAATACTAAAATTTCACAACTAAAACAAATAATTTTTATTCGAAAATAAGATAGTAAAACTCCATATAAAGTGATGACCAGTCAAATGCAGGTCATAAACCTTTTAAATAAAAATATGTCCACCTACGTTTGTCATTTTTTTAAACCAACAAACGGAGACAGATAAGTTTTTGTGATAAAACTACAATATTTTTTTCTTGTTTCTGCTTGTACTTGTTTTTTCTTATTTTCTGAATAAATAAAGTTAATTTACTTATCTTCTGAGTAAATAAAAAAAAATAAGAAAATAGTTTTAAAAATGTAAATCATGCAATGCAATTTTTCTATTTTTTTTAGTGCAAGAAAGATTATTAATGTTTTAAAAATTTACTAAAGATCGATTGTATCGACTGTCGGTCCTCCAACAATCGGTATGCAGAAAAATAATTCTAGTTACTCCCACCCCCTAGACGTAGCATGCCAGTTATTTCAACCCTTGTTTTTTTCTTTTGCTTTGCGTGTGAAAGCAGATCCCCAAGGGGTAGCGACCCAAAAGTTGAAAAACACTGGTCAATGTCGACGTAGCATCGTTATTCAGTTTTAATATTATTCATTATTCCACTTAGAATATTCCCGAGGGAGTGAGGTGTTTTCGGGATAAAAAGTAGCCTGTGGCACTTGTCAGCTCTTCGGCTATTCCTACGCAAAAAATCACTTCGATTGATCGCTACGTTGCGACGGGAAAGAAACACAATTTGTAATATTACTGTGGAAGTATGGATTACTCGATGTCGATTGTCTAGATAAAAAATTACATATTTATTTATTAATGTATACGCCCATTGAGCATATTTAAGGACCTATTTATACATAGAAAATTATTATATAGGAAAGTAGAAAGACAATGGTATATAGTAGACTTAGTGGGAGTGGAAGCGGGAGAGGGGTGTTTATAATTTAATTTGATTTAGTGATCGTATGAAAGAAGGCAACTTGTTATCAAAGAAATCAAGACTGGTATTTTTGTTGGCAGACCTAAGAATTCTAGGCATAGGGGAATGAAAACCATATGTAGTTCTATGGTTATCGGTATAAAATAGTCAGTTCTGTCTGAGGTTTCTGGTTGGGATATTTATTTAGGATAGCTAAAAATAAATATTTTAAATCTAAACCCTAACATTATAGTATACCTTGTCGGTCTGGTGGTGTAATGGTCAGCGCGTTTGCCAACCATGCAAGAGGACTCGGGTTCATTCCTGACATGGCTGATATGAAATATTTATTTAAAAGGGTGTTTTTACAGTAAAATATTTCATGGTCCCTTGACTGATTCCTGAAGCGTAAAACTGATCATCTTACCTCCATATAACAAAAAAGATCAAAATATGGTGCAATTGGTAAACTGATGCAGTGCCCTATGCACGATTAGGTGCGGAATGGGAATAATGATGATGATAACCATTGTGTTTTTATTTGGTGTCTCCAACGAACTTTTAAAGAACAGGTTATAAATATTAAAATAGACTTTCGTGAATTCAAGCTGTTCAAAAAAATCTAAGGAAAATCGTATCTTTAATTCATGTTTTCATACTACATGTATAAAAAATCTGATAAATTGAAATGTTTTTCTTAACTCAAACGCCTACCTGTGTCAGTATAACATAAACAACATTATATAGTGATATCAATAAAATAAAAGCACAGGCATACACAGTATTATTATAAATCTCGTAAAAACTAAACATTCTTATTTGATCCTACAAAACAGCTTATTTCGATGATATTTCTGGACGAATACGTTTCATTCCTATCCTTCCCTTGATCCATATTTATAGTACATACCTTTACATCAAGATAGAAAAAATAAAAACTGAGGATTTGAAACTTGACAACTCACGAAAAAAATCACAATATCGTCATTATTGGAATCTTCGTTAATGACGGAAGAGAAAATCTTAATCAAAATTGAAAATTAACAATAAATTTAATGCTGTCTTTGCTGTAGGAAATTTTAAAACCAACGTCGGATTTTTTGACCTCTATAAAAAGCATTCTCGATGTATTTCTATGGCAAAGGCAAGCATCCAAGAAGCAAGCGCTGTTATCACTCCTGGCTCAAATATGACACACTTGCCATCTCTGCCTAGATTATGCTATTACCATATTGACTGGCGCCGTGGCGGAGTTGGTTACACGGCCAACTGTGAAACTGGCGGGTTCGATTTTCGCCAGTTGCCAGAAAAAAATCCAAGAAAGATCTTTTTCTCAATTGGTCTGGGTGTTGTGGTGTATTTTTCATTACCTTCTTTCATATCACCTCTATCCCACCTGCTGACAAGCCTCAAAATAGAGGCTTAGCGGGTTATTCCTTTTAAAAAAAACATTCTTTAATTTTAAATATTTTCTGACGTTAAGTTCAGATAATGTATATATAAATATAAATCTTCAATGGCAATACAAAGGGTCTTTCGTAAACTTGTTGATTGGCATAATAAAAAAAAAGTATTATTTTTTTCATTTTCCTCGCAAGCGAACTATTAAAAGAATACGGTGCATCTTTATGATACTAGTAGGTAGGTCCGGTCGCGTGCTCCTATTCCTTTTCTCAAATACTTCCAATCTTTAACAAAACTGAATAGTACAGAAGTAACGAAACGTGTGTATAAGCGATTATGCGCAGCTTACTATTATATTTGAATATCCATAATAATGTTTTACACTAATTTTATTTACAGAAAAACAAATTTTATTTACGCAAATAATTATTATTTCTTATAAATCATTGCCACCGTTTGTATTTTTCTCAAAATATAAACAAAAATATTAATAAAACGCGCCCAGCGCCAGCAGGAGCCTAGAAACTAGCTGATTTTTCCAGCTTATTTCTTCAAACAAATAAGTTTACTATATTTTAAACATCTTAAACTCAGTTGAGTTTTTTTCTCTTATAATAAGCTTGCAGGTTACATAAATTAACTAATATATAACTTTAATACGAAACTTTCATAGTGACATAATCCTATAATTATATAAGTACATAATATAATATATCACGAACTTCCTTCGTTTGAGTTGATTTCATAGATGACAGTGGTTGTATTACACAGAACCACTGAAAAAATTGCAATTTATGGTATGTTATGTACTTAAATTATACTGTATTATGTACTTTGTAGGTACAAATTTATGAATTTTTTTCATTGCTTACCTGTAAATAAAATCACTGTTCGCCACTGTAATAGAGTCCATCATAAGCTAACATATAGTACAAATTAATGGAAATTATACATTACATCATAAAATTGGGTGTTCTAAGAGAATTATGAACCTATAAAATAATAATACGACAAACTATTAGGTATGGGCCGTGCCGCGACGGAAAGAGTTTCTAAGCCTTTACATCTTGTTTCTTTTTGATAAAATTTGTTTATATAACTTTATTCGTTTATTTTTAAGTGCCTATGCTTTTTGACCAAATTTGTTTAAATAAAAATATTTATGCAAATTATGACATTTCCTTAAATTACGAAAGTGGTAAGCATCGGGCAGGTTCTGCTTGATTAATGCGTTTTTTTTAAATAAAAATATTAAAAATTGCCATCGAATGATTTACCGAAATATTCTAAATATACGGGCCCATTTTCAACGAGTTGTAAATAATTATTATAAAATTAGAATCAAGTTGCGGTAGAGTGAGGTTTGAACGTCGGACTTCTGATCCGCGAGTTTGTGACACCAGCTATGAGACCACAAGCTGGTTCACTTATTTATTATTATAATTAAAGTGCAGTCCCACCTAGAAATGTCAGTAGAAAAACTTAATTTATTAAATACTTATTTGTTCGGACTCCGTTTTAAGACTTTTTTCCTGTTATTAATTACACTTAACTATTATTATTAAAACAGTCATTATTAATAATGTATATACGATGTTCTTGAATCAGCTTTTTTTATTAATAAATAAAAAACGTTAGCTTATTTACTAATCCTTTTTCGAACAATCGTTTGTTGCTTCTTTGAGTTTTAGTTTTCTAATATTTGGTAAAACCAGACAAACCACTTATATGTAACTTTCACAAATGAACAATGAATTATATAAACATGTTTCCTTCAAATATATGAATAGCATTGGCCCATTATTGTGAATTTTATTTACAAATAATGAATAATATTTAATATCTTCAATTTTTTAAATAATAATTTATTTATAATAATATTTTAAACGATTCCGCGGCACGAGATTTCACATCATAACCAAAACATGCATATTTTTTATCAACGAAATACTCAACAAATAAATACATTTCTAATTCGAGATTTAGAAAATTTAATATGATCTTGAACTAGGGTTTTTTAAAAATACATTTGTTGTCCTATTTTATCTATGTTTTACATTATTAAAATCAATTTACAAGATACACTATTTTTAGTAGATTGACTGTAATATAAACCCGGTACCCGAGCGTCACGCATCTTATCACCTGTTAACCCGTTTGAGTTATTTTCCGTCAAAGTTAACTTAAGCTCGCTTAATATTATTAAGAATAAAATGCGTAGCGTAGTATAACTGTCAGATCAAGAAATATATGAACACGATCATTAATTTTGCTGCCTATCATTAGAACTCGGACAGACTCAAAGATATCAATGTCCAAGCAAAGTACAATTTATTTTATAGGATTTTAATAGTTTGATGAGCATACCTAGTATATAGCATGTGTAGCCTCGAGAAGTCAGGATTGACAGTTGAAGAAAAGTAATGCAGATAAGGCCAAGTAATGAGCAAGCAGTGTGGGCCACTAAACACCGCGCGTGCAGACCGGCTAACTCCGGTAACCATAAGTGCAAAACGATCGTCAAAAGGAGAAATATCTCCGCAACAGTACTCAAAGTTACTACAAAAATTGTTCGTGGCATTGACTGCTCATTGTCGACGCAAGCCAGGATTACGTCGATCCTTTTACTATTATTGCCGGTCAACATAAAATCGCCGCAATAATCTCTCGAAGCAATAATACCATCTGATTCAGAATCGATGGAACCGTCCGCCAGTAATGAGTACTTTCCTTTTAACTCCAAAGTTAACTTGCCGTCGCAATTGGGCATGGAATATATGATTTCGTGGTAACGAGTTAAAGCTGTTCCATTCAAACGGCTGTACTCCCAATCCTCCGCCCCCCCACTCTTGTCATAAAAGTCGCATCTTCGGTTCACTTTCTTATCTTTCCCGATCTCATTGTGCATTTGCATGTTGACCTGGCAACACTTGGATATGCACAAGTGCTCGATGCAAGGACACAGGTAGGCTATGTCGAGCTGACTCGACCCACTGTTCCATCTTTCCACGCAATAAGATTCCTTGCTGTACTTTCCCTCTGGATTGTTATCTTCGTCGTACAGTATTAGGCTTCCGTCTTCTTCTAACTTAAACCATTCGGATGGTTTCACTATGAACTCACTACCGGAACACGGAATGACTCCTTGTTTTGTGGAGAAATTGAATTTATCGTATTCTATATCGATTCCTAATCTGTTATTTACTACAGACGAAGAATCGTCTCTTTTAGAAATCTTTGAGCATTGAAATTGGCTGTTCAACTGTTCATCTCCCGAACAACACTTGTTTATTTCGTACGCACTATCACATCGCGAAAAATAATTGAAAATCACAAAAGTACTAAAAAGTGTTAAAGGCGAAATTCTGTAAGCCATTCTCGCGGTGTAGCAGACCATCTTCCGCGTTATTCGAGGACATCCGAGTGAATGTGACCGAGTCGTTTTATGTCACGGATAATACTGACTTAATGACGATGGGAAACGCAATATAATGTCGAATGTGGGAGCCCGAGGTCCACTGTTGACCGGACGCCGGACGCACATGGCCCGCCTAGTTAGTGCCCTAACACAGCGCGATGTTCGCGCCACACTACCAACAAAGCCACCAGCAAGACTGCCTTTGGCTTTGGCGGGAAATACCGATACCAAACGCCACAAGTGCGGGAAATCGCGCGAACGTGAGACGTATTTACATTCACATAGTCCGCTGCCGACGTAATACTGCGCTAAAACCATTATGTGACTAATTTTATTTCACACAAGTAGGATAAAGCAAGCAAAAAGCTTTTTATTTTAATAAATTTTGTAATGAAAAAACCTATCACCAATTACAATCATATGAAAGTCACATTAATTAAATATATTATAAATTAAATTTAAGTCTATTTAACATCTTTAATTTGTGTTTCGTGATTATTGGTGTTCACATATAAATAGTGAAAGATGTTTAGTGTCATTATTTTTTATTATATTATGTGAATATATATATTGTGATATTTTTTACTGTTTGGGAACTGAAAACAAATAAATAAAACCACCAAAAAACATAAATTGCTTTTTATAAATAATGCAATCCAACATGTGAATGACGCGTCGATTGAAAAGAGTGTTGTTAATTTTGGAATCGTATTTTGAATGATTTGCGATGAGTACTCTTTGATAGTGCGCACTTTTCGCATGCTTTACCCTATGCTCCGTAAAATGAAATACATGTTCACCACATAATACATATTAATACATTTTAATTTTCCGAAAATGTTTATAAATGATTTCACGCATTTTTAATGTAATTAAAAATGATAGACTTTTTCCTCCACTGCATTCAGTCAAATCAATGTTTTACGTGACTTACAATAAAAACCTATTGGAAAAGCAAGCATTGACAAACGTAGTGAGTCGACAATCATATAAAATAGGGTGTTTATGAAAATGCAAAATGTAACTGTTTAAACCTAATCGTTAAAACCCCAGAATTGCATTTACCCGTAAAGCTTTCAAAAAATTAAAGGATTTCCATTACAACTTCAATAAATGAATTTTATTTATCACAGTGTTACTAGTACACATTCGGGGCGTTTGTATTTATAACATGAGTGCTTCGAAATTTATGAAATAAGTAAAAGTGCATTCCAGTTTTACTGTCATGGGCTGAATTCTTAGCCTATCGCCTATCACACCCGTATTTCTGTCAATCTAAATATTTATAACGGGGAGCATTAAACTACTCTTAAATATCTCGCATTCTTCTAACCCTTCTAGGCCTATGAGGGGTATCTAGGGTCCCCAGATAGCACTTTTTTTTTCGATAATTTTTTGTCAACGATCATATTGATTAAATTTTTTGCATAATCTTACCCCAAAATATTAAGAATATATCAAAATTATTACAATATTTTTCTGTCGATTTCTTTCATCAAAAATTAACGCTTGTCTTTGCTTTCCCCCACGCAAACAGCAAACATTACAATTCATCAGTTCATCATACAGTTTGATATGTTGGTTTTTGCATGTGTGCTTCTTGCTATTTGGTCTCTTTTTGCCAGACATAACCACAAAAATCTAGATTTCGTGCTTTATATGTTACATGCATCCCCCCTCCCAACTCCCCGCTGTCTCCTCGCTAACGGGTGGCGCGACATTAGATTAGTGCTGCTCAACGTGTCATCCTTTCGCAACAGTATTTTATGAAAAAACATATGAATGTCGCAATAAACTCGAAACATAATGAATCAGTTTTATGAACAGTCCCATGAAAATCATAGCGCCATATTTATTAAGTCCTAGTTCTAGAATTTTTACCGGGGTATTCTTGGTACCCCCCTCAGAAACTAGCGGATTTTTCCCAAATTCAGGTTCAGAAAGGTTAAAGTGCAACAGTGCATAACGCTTCCATGACTGCATAATTAACAAACAAACAAACCATTTTCGTGCCGTTTTTTTCTGAGCCGATTAACCAGAGAAACTCAATATGAAAAATAATAATTTGATTTTGAAATTATAATTAATATTGCAATTAAACCAACGTAACAGCAAATAAAAAGGTTTTTTGATTTTTTTATGGAGACGTATACGTATACAGCCATTGTACACTTTTTTAATATTAAAGTTTTTTTCCGCCAATAACGAATTTCTTTTATTTTGATCTCTCTATTTTTCGTTCTAAAAATGCGGAAAAGAATATACCACAAAAAAATGCTCTCTCTATTCTGAGAATTTCAATGAGGGTATAGAGGAGGAATGCGTGTGTATTAAGTAGATTTGTGTGTTCTCGGACATTAATTTCTTTGTAATATAAATAACAATAAGTTAACCTTTAACAGGCTAAACAAAACAACTAATTTTGATGTTATGGAAATAAATTTTGATGATATTCGTAATATTTTTTTTAACATCTTAACAGAGACGAAAGAATTAGGGATGGGAATACGTAAATTAAAAAGGAACTACCAGGTTTATTACCGAGTGCCTAAACTGCACTTGCAAGTGCAGTTAAGGCAGTTCTTGTAAACAAGAACCAGAAATCAATTGATTCTCGGCGGCCGCATCTTGGGCGTCCATTGCTGACTCTAAACTACGAGACACGAACCTGATTTGGGAGAGTGCGCAAGAATTGGCTACTATTTTTTAAATATTTTTAAGCCAATCTACAGGCTTATGAAAGTCCTAATTGATTGGCATTAATTATATATAATACAATGAATCGACTTAACCTTAACAATATTAGAATACAGTAGTCTCGATTATCCGACTTAAACCGGCCGCGGCAAGGTCGGATAAGCGAAAAGATTAAAACATTGAAAATGTGTCTTGGGCTGCCCACTCATTCACGTCCTCTTCTATTGTGTCTGTGCAACCCGGCACTTGTTAACTTGTAACAATGGAAGTAGGCTGGTGTTGTCTGGTTCGGTCTCCTTCTGTGCATTTTCACCACCCGGAGATTCTTCATTTTTTTAGAGCAAAATTTCCAAGATTTAGAAATGGCGTTGGCTCCAACACTCTCTCATGATTAAGCCACGTAGTAAGCTACGTCTTTCAAATTAAAATGATGCAATTTGTTCACTATGTCTTCTCCCTGGTCCATAGCGTCAATTAAAGAAGAAAGCAGGTTTCTTCGATAATTCCTCTTCATAGTCTCTAAGGCCCCCTGATCTATAGGTTGACATAAGCAAGTCACATTTGGAGGCAAAAACATGGCCTTTATTTTCTTATCTTTAACTTCGTCCTCTTCAGGATAGAACTTAGCATTGTCAAGAAGCAATATTGCTTACCGTAGCAAGTTTTTGGATTTCAAAAACTGTTCCGGTAGGTCGGATAACTCGGAAGGTCGAATAACCGAAGGTCGGATAACCGAGACTACTGTATATTTCAATGAAAGCTAGGTATAGTCTTGGCAAGATCTAGGCAGACATGGCAAGTGTGTCATCTCAAGGCAGGAGTGATAACACCGCTTGCTTCTTGAATGCTTGCCTTTGGTGTAGGATAATCTGATAAACTATATCAAAAATGTTTTTATATTTTTCACGTAATATCACAATCTTATCCATGGTTTCAGATCTTATATAATAATTATATTTATTTGGTACCTAGTACCTACTCAATTCAATAAACTAAGTTGTTATGGTAGAATCAATGTATTTATTTCGACCTCCAAATTATTTTGAATTGTTTTTTAGATTGATGAAATTATATGTATTTCATAAGTTTACAAATAGTAAAATATATGTTAACCATATAAAATAATATCCGGGAATATGTGCATGTCAAAACACTAATGTGCCTAGACTGATATAAAAAAACTCATGTTAATTACATGACCTTCTTGTAATTAAAATTAATCAATCTACATAAGTATGTGATTTATGCCCTACTGAGGAAGGATAAGATGTTATTATGATAATAACAAACATATTATATATAGTATTTACAAATAATAGGTGGGAACTTAGCTATGAATATTGAATAATGGAAAATAATATTGTAATTGATGTTTTATCAGAGTAAAAAGGCAGTTCCTACCTACCATTCGCGTGTTGTAAAACAATAATTGGGTACATAATAGAGATGAGCGTTTCATTTTGGTTATTTGAAAGGTGTTAACAGTTACTGTTTCACAAATTAAACTGTTTTTTGAAACTGTTCCATATTAAAAGTTTAGAAAAGCGTGGGCGAAAAATCTTGTACAAGCAACTGCTGGAACAGTTTCAGAAGTTTAATAAAAAGTTACCTTTTTGTTATTTAAGAGACAGTTTTACGTACTCTGGCAAGTTTTTTTTATTTTTATGGGAGAGATGGGTGGCCAAGGATATAACTGTTCTTTTAAAGAAACAGTTTCACATGTCCGTACTCATTTTTCGTTTCTATGTGAGGGGGGGGGGAAGAAGTAGCTACGGTTTTCCCCACGCACCTTTATAACTATTTTAAAATATTTTTCTTTTTTTTACGATAACGAAGGTAATAAAATATAATAAAAAGGAAATAAAAAATAATTAAATTCTACAGAAAATGGCAATAAGGATTGTACTCAAAACCAACATATTTTGTGTATTCATATGAGAAAGAATACATTAACGAATTGGCTTTCTCAGAATTAAAATATAATATTTTTCCATTCATGAAAAACTTAAGGGGTTTAGTAAATAAAAAAATTAAACGAACCATACCATACATATAAAACTAGAAGTAACAAAAGAAAAGATTCCCAATTAGGAGAAAAACAGTCTCAAAACTTATTTTACATGGGTTTATAATTTATTATTCAACTTGTTACTCGAAGAAAGAAAAGAAATTCAAAGCCTGAAAATATTTACGATATACGAGTATGCTTCTAAATATATTCCTGATAAATGTTAATATTAAAATTAATATTATCAAAAGTTAATATTAGTTCTTAAGATGTGAGAAGTAATTAACCTAACGAAATTTAATTAAATAAAAATGGCGAACTCACAGCATGCGCAAAACAAAAAGGAAAAAAGAAAAACAGGAACAACAAGATAAGGTGACCGACCGAAACAAGATTTCCAGCCGAAATTGAAACCGAATTTCGGCTTCTGTTCTAGTTTCAGCTGAAATCAAAACTTGTTTAAATTGATTGAAAGTCACTTAAATACGCCGAACGTTCGACGTTTTTATTGTCAAACCTAACGAGTTCATTAAACCAAGTGTCAAATATATATGCCATAAAATTAATGAGTAAATTAATTTATATCTACCGCTTTTTGTTTCGTTGTTATGTCATACATATTATAATTTACACGGTAAAGACTCTTTAATGCACGCTATAGGGCCTTTAACTTATTAACCATAAAGAAATTACAAAAATATAAATGTGGCAGATCTTAGAACTCACGGGAACAGAGTCACGAGCCATAAAGCTAGGGTTTCCTAGGACAGCGGCGCCCGTATCTTAACGGCCGTAGTAAACGGTGATGCGGGGACAGCCGTCGTAACGGTGGTTTTATTTTTTAACGGTGTTATCAACATCGTTTTCCTAGGAAACCACTCTCTAGTCACCACTACGACGGCTGTCCACCGCATCACCGTTCACTACGGCCGTTAAGATAGAGGCACCGTTGTCCTAGGAAACCCTAGCTTAAGATGCATCCGAGTACAGACAAACGTAATTCGAACACATCCCGACCGCAGCTTTTGACTGAGCCGAAATTGAGGCCAATTTTTTAAACTTCGGGCGTTCACTAGTGATCTGTTTCTTACTTTAATTGGCTTTATTTTGAACTTTCATATAATGTATATTTCTTTTTATTTAAGTTTGTTGTTGTGCACACAGTGCTATATTGGTATAATTACAGTGTTATTACAAAAAACATAAACCGAACACAGCACCAATTACGTACACAACACAATATATAATACAATTTCTGACAGGACAACAAAATGTGACAAGAATTGTTTAACGCATGACTCCATTTGTGTGAAATTTGGTGTTTGTTTCATGTCAATTTTTTTTTCAAAAAGATGCCAAATATTTTAATAGAGGCTAACGTTATTAATCGAGGCTAAATATTGTTAAAAGAGGCTAAATATTATTATTGTAAATTAGACTCAGCTTCCATTTGGAGCGGAGAGCTGAGTCGTTAAATAAATCAAGATCGCACATCTTCTCAAATTTGGAAAAATGACTAATTGCTCTTCCTAATAGAGAATTCTGAGCTGTTCTGGTGTGGCATTTGTCGTTGCTCAGTAACGAAGTATGTCTAGTGCGACGAAGGGGAATATTTCAATTGGTTTCTAATTTAATGCTGTTGTTTTCCCTAATAGGTAGAGATAAATTGTGGTTTCGTGAGTAGTGTTGCGGGCTCCGGAGCAGGAGATTCAAGGTTCGATTCCGGCCTGCCACAACTCGTTGCCCATTTCCTAACACCTTTAATTACGACGAGCAGAAAATGGACCCAAAAGTTGAAATATTAGGGTAAATCATAAAAAAGAAAATTAAAATCCCTCACCTGAGAATATGCAAACAGATTTGAGCTGTTTGCCATCCATGAAGTAGGAGACGGCTGCCATCAGGTGCGCCACGGACAGGCTGGCCACGTGCGCGAGCTGGGGGCGCGCGCCGCTGCGCTCGTCCAGCCCGCCGTCGCCGGCTATGGCGGCGGCGGCCAGCGCCAGCAGCGCGGCGGCCAGCGCGAGGGACGCGCCGTACAGCCGCGCACGCTTCCTTCCCTCCGCGTAGCGTGTGGCGGCCTGCGTGTGATGTTTATTGTTTTTTATAATAAACTAATAAATTTTCTGACGAATCCCATTTTTAACACATAGACACTTATATACAGTAACATAATACTAGAAACGAAATAATAAAAAAAGCAAAAACAAATAGGAAAAAAAGTTGCGAAAATAAGCAGTTATGCATTTGTATTATGCAAAATTAATAAAATAGCAAACAATGAATATGTTATGTCCACTTAATATGCACATCTTTATTAAATTTTGAAATATGGTATTATTTTTGGGGAAACTCTACAGGATGTTTTTAAAATTAAAAAAAAAATGTGTTTGGAAAAAAAGATATGTTAGGAAAATGCTGATTACCTGGCAACATGTAGGCCATTTTTTATTTTTTTAAATTTATTAACAGTGAAGAGTATTTATAAAATAGAACTTTGTCTTATTGTTTAATCAAGACCAGAATATTTTAGTACACAGGAAAAAAGCCAAAAAAAAGTCTATTAAAAATGTCTTTAGTGAAAGAGTCATTACTTCAAAGAGGTCCTAAATGCATCGCAGTAAAAAAATATAAAAATTTCCCAAAAAAATTAAGGAAATTAACTGTTTTAAAAAAATTGCAGGAGTGTTAAAAGTGTTTATAATAAATAAATGTTTCTATACTATAAATTTATATGTGGAAGATGCAATAGAATAAATTAAAATAAATTAAATATAATTCATGTAAGCAATAGACACCATAATCTTGAATAAATGTTTTAACTGTTTGTGTTTTCTGAACTTTTTGTTTATTCGTTTTTTTTTTTTTTATTAAATTAATTATTTTATTTTTTTTAGTTTTGGTTAGATTATAAGAAATTGCTAGAGCCAATAAATCCGCCATTTAACTATGTGTACCTTTGTTGTTATTTTTTTATGTATGACATTGTATTTAATGGTTAGTAAAGATTTTTTATTATTATTAATAATAATAAATAAAATGAACAAATATTATGGAATCTAAGTTGATTAGGTATAGATTTAAGGAACTTATTAAATATTATTTATTTATAAAGGTATTCAATTTACAACTAAAATAGTTCAGATTCTGATTTTCGTTAACAACTCTGATCATTCTGGATAGAGGTGCCTAGAAACCATAATTAGTCTTATGATGACCAAGAAATAGAGTTTCTGGTAAAGGAACATTGAGAGGTATTTGTTGGAGAACTGACGGAACATCAAATAAACTAGTTAGTATTTTAAAGATGCAGATTAAATCCGCATTTTGAAAGACTCGATGATTAAGAAATAATTTCATTTTGGTATATTTATAATTGTATTTTGTGATTCCTATTTACAAGCAATTTTTTATTTAATTTATAGTAAACGCCATTGTGGAAACATATTTTTTTAACTGTATTTATTACAAGTAAACACAGATTTTGCTACCATTCTTGTTTGCTATATGGTCGTGAGGAAGATTGACAATATCCGACAAAATAACTCATAGCTTAAGAGGCTTTGAAAGCAGCAGAATTAAATCTGATTAAAATCGAGATTTATGATACTAAAATTTTTGATGCGTAACTCGTTTGTTTACAAAAAAATAATATTGTTTAGTATGACGGTAACTGATAGTAAGATCCACGGTCTTTAAAACGGTTTTCGAGTACGAGGAGGGAGTGCTTTTACTGACCTTAGCGCTGTAGCAACGGAGCAGCAGCGGCGCCAGTCGGCCGCGGCCCCCCGCGCGCCGCCAGCCCAACTCGCCGCAGTGTTCCCCGGATGGCACCTCCACCGCCGTCCCATCAACATACACCACCTTAAAGTTAAATAGATAAAAAATCATCATTCATCATAGATTACAATAAATTCGAAAAACTCGTCATACAATTTTAAATTCTTTGGGATAGATCTTTCGACATTTCCTAGATCTCTTCGCCACTAAAACAGTGTGAGATGAAGATGGATTGGCGTGGTTTAGTTCGGAGTATTATATGTTTGTCGTGTTTATGAATATACTGTTAGTAGTTACATAAGATTATTTACTTACATTTAATAAAATGTTCGGCCACAAAGTCAATGCTTTAAATTTTAATAATATATAATACGGAACATTATTACCGAATATTTTTTAAGATATGGCAAAACATTTAAAATCGTGAATATTCTCTAAGAAACTGAAAAGAAAGTGGATTTTTCGCTGGAATGCAATATATGTACTCGTAGATACACCCATCACAAAACCGGTTACATCCGAAGCGGTGTTTAGCATCGTTGCAATGCAATCTTTTGCAATAATTATTATGAACAACATACCATAAAATTCCATAGCATACCACGCTACATTACATTTATTTATTCATACAAAGATACATATTACAAAAAAATAATAAGATATACCCCCCACCTCTATGAGGCATTGTAATCATATTATACTTAGGTCGAGTTTACACGATATTAATTGCTACCAATTCATGCCCAACTTGCTTCAACATTCTACGCTCAAATTAGCTAGTAGATTACACAGTTCAAAATTCCTTAATAATATTTATTCATTGTATTTCACGGGCTAGAGTGAACTATGAAGTAATTCTAGCGGTGAACTATTTATTTATTTATTATATCCTATTGTGTTATATACTCGTATATCACTGATCACTTTACACAATGTGCAACATTTACCACCTGCTTGTGTTTGAACATCCAATTTCTTAATACTTTAATACTTTTTGTGAAAGCATTGTTATTTATTTGTTTGACGATTATCATGAAACGACAGACATTAAAGTAGATAAAAAAAACTTCAAATTAAGCGCGTTAGATTTTTATTTTCCTTCAACTATAAACGTTTATTTACATGCCAAGAATACAAATATAGCTATACTATTTTGAGGCTTTTGTATAAAGTCCGCTTTCTACAACGCAAAGGGTCTAGGGTTTAATTCCCAAAATGGTTGAAGCAAAATATGTTTATTTAAAAAGTGTTTTTCCACTAAAATATTTGATTATATATTTTATTTTTTAATTCTAAGATATTCCATATTCAGTATAGGATAAATGGATATCCGACGTAAATTTAGAATTGCCTTGGATTATTGTCGTTAAGGTTAACATTATTTTTTATAGATATATATCCTTCATAGCTCTTATACAAGTAGTTACAAAACACCTATCCGACCAACATTGTTTTTTAATTCATTAAAAATACAAAAAGACATGCTTATTTTTCATTAAAAAAATACTGTAAACGAGTTTCATGCTAAATTTACCATACGGCTTATTAATTATTATTATGTAACATATTATTTTTTTTCATTATTGTTGACACTTTTTAAAAAAAAATTATTATATATAACGTTATTTTGTTTTAAACTATTACCGGTACTTAAAAAGTATTTTTTAATTATTATTATTTAATTCACATTGTGCCCGACAGTGCAGGCCCGAGATGAACATAACACAACGAACCAGTTTTCTGGCAATAGCACCTGTAACTTGAATAAAATGATAAAGCAATGCAAATGCTGAATTCGCTGATACATCAATAACTTTATATGCCGTTGTTCCATCTCCTCCATATGAATCCACTCCTTGATAATGATTTTATCAAACAGTTATCTCAATGCATTGCAATGAATAACAGTAAAGTTTGTTACAAAATGTTAAAAACAACGTTTAACGCAAGGACTGATCGTCACTTCATCATCATTCCATGTCTGCTTCCTAGTTGGAGAACGTGGTATTTTTTTTTTTTTATTTATTAAGGAAAAACAACAGTTGTTATATAAGAATACAAAATATAAAAAATAGTACATACATCCGGTTAAAGTTTTTCACAAATATGATTAGAGAATATGTTACACAGTAAAGAGAAAAATAATATATTATATAAGACATGAGAAAAAAAAGAGCTCGTAAGAAGGTTAAGGGATGAGGAAATAGGGTGGAGGAGTGGAGGAGAGGGATTTCCATAATATAGTTAAACGATTCAAAGTTTTGATATTATAATAAAATAAACATAATTAAAGGAACATAAACTTATTACACACTGACAAATGTTTCATTTTACAGTGTTGCAAAAAGTTTTTTTTTTGAAGTCGCAAAATGTTGTATTAAAAATATCTAAATGGTGACAAAGTAAATTAAATTTGGAGCAGCTACGATAAATAAACTAGTTTTGAACATAATTTTTTTTGGGCAATGAATTATAAAAAAAATGAATTTGTGTTGACTTTACAGGACAATTGATTGAAATACGCTCCAAGAGATATGGACTATCGATAAAATTGTTTAAAATTTGTATCCACAAAAAGCCTCCATGCATCTCTATCCATGCATCTCTGCCAACTCCTTTGCGTCTTCCCAAGTCAAGTATAATACGAATATAATCTTGACAAAAATAGAAAATTAACTTCAAGAAATCGGGATAAAATCGTTGTAATTTCTGTAATGTACTTAGTTATTACAGTATTGAAGAAAATTCGATTTAAAATCACTATGAATAAAATATATTATACGAATTTGTTATGAATGTGTATTAATATATTTCTTTTCCTCCTATTTCATATATGTTTTATAAACACTCTTTTATCACATGTAATTCAAATAGCAGAAAATCCCATTTTTATTTTTTTTAAATGCGCATAAATTAACATATGTACAATTTGTTTTCTTCTTCTTGTCCAGGCGGATGAAAAATACAGTCCTTTAAATAAATAGAACCAAAACCATTATTTTTTTTTTTTTATAAATTATGAAAAACTGTTTGTTCAAATTAAAGAAACTTTATTTATTTTCCAACGTGTTTTAGATATTTGATGTTACACTTTCAATAATGACTGATACTAACAGGAAATACGTATACGGGTATTACTGGAGGAGGTTCTTAAGAATATATTCTTTAGATATAAATATATATGTTAAAACATTTAAAAACAATTGGATATAAGAGAAAATCGGATATAAGAGGATAATAAAAAAGTAATGTGCGCTGTAAAGCATTTATTACTAAGTAAATATTTAAACATAGTGTTTATACTGGATCAGACGTTAAAATAAAATACATACGATCTTAATTCATTATTGCTGAGCTAAGTAAAAATAGCACCGTGTGTTGGAAATTCCCGCAGTATAATTTTGTACCTATTATTGTTTAGAAAGTGTGTTTCGCAATATCTGACAAAGGTGTCTATTAATAAATATACCCAAGGAATTTTGACTTCAACGCTGGCCTTTTAAAATTGATTGGAAATTTATTTGCGTCGGTGGGTTTTAAAACTAAATTTCATTTGATATAATATTATTATGCTAATCGTTCTGTTTTAGCACAACAAAGGTCGTAAATTCAAAAATGATTATATAACTCAATGTTCAACTGTAAATTATTTGGGTTTGAAAATTGGCACGGTACATCTCAGGGAGGACACATAAAAAATGTAAAAAACAGAACTCGGTTGAAATAAATTATCATTGATTATAATATCGCTGAATTATCGGGTTTGAGAAAAGTCATATTGGAATATTATGTGTCATTACGTGGATCCTACGGGAATACGAAAACCCATTGTCTTAGTCATTATGTCCTGTTAGATTATTCATTAAATAACCCGATTGAATATTTGTAGATATATCATTATTTTCACAAGTTCGGAATATGTCTATTGGCTAGTTAACTTATTAGTTTCGGACGAAAAGATGTTTGATTTTTAAATGAAATATTACATTTTGTTTTTAGCGATAAAAACGCTGATAGATATTTATTAATTTACTAGCTGACCCGACAGACGTTGACCTGTCCGAACGTTGGCTTGCCTTGTAAAAAGACTTTTATTGATAGGTAGGTACCTAGGTACTTGTTTGTGATTAAATTCCAAAACCAAAAATTGTTAATATTAAAATATTAAATTTATGTAGGTACTTGTTTATGGTTGAATTCCAAAACATAAAATAAATATTTTTTTTAATATGGCATTCTTTTTGCAAACGTCAAACTCCGGTCTTCTCACCAACAGAAGGGTGTACTTATGTAAGAATACGATTTATAAAAAAAATATTAAATTTAATATTATTTTAGGATTACCAAAAATTCAGTTAAAAGAAATAAATGGGTAGAAATTAAAAAGAATTTTAAGGAAAGAATCTAATTGATATCCACAAAAAACAAATGCTGTTTGTAAACATTAAATAAAAAACTTATTTTACACACAAAAACACAACATCTTTCCATTTTTTTGTAAATGCATTCTCCTTAAATGCAACCCTGGTAGATCGATGAATAAAACCTTTTTTTATCCTTACTTCTTTTTTACATATTAGATTGAAGATTTTAATATCTACGAACACGCACAGCGCAAAGATCTGTATTTCTCTGAAAACGGCACGTAAATCGGTTAAGCCGTTTAGGAGGAGTTTAGTGGCATCACACGTACAGAGAAATTATAAATATAAAAATTACATAAACGTCTTAAGCCGACAGTTATATACATATGTATGAACAAGAAACTGAACAAAAAGAACTTTAAATTGTGTATCAGAAACAAACAAGGACAATAAAATAATGGTATACAATATATTCACAAACACTATCAACATTTAATACTTTAAACTAACTCATGCCGATTCATCCCACACTGTGTTAGTGGCGAAAAGATCTACAAAAAGCCGGATGATCTATTCCAAAGAATTCCAAGTTGTGTGAAGAATTGACTCATCTACACATTCTAGATATTGGGGTAAAAAACAAAAGTTGCTCTTAGAAGATTTTATATAAAACAGATATGTTTTTAAATGCATGTGCTAAATATCTACACAGGTTGAAAAATAGTAGTGCCTAACTCCCTAAATTATTAATTTAAATTAGGAATTTAATGCTTCAAAACGGATGCAATTCTGTCAAAATGATTCCTCGATTTAAAAATTAAGTTTTTTTTCTTGCAAATCTTCATCATCATCATCGTTCGTTTAGCGCATCTAATGGTGCATAGGGCACTGTATTGGTACACTAATCTCAGCGTATCTTCATCATTTTTGTTATATGAAGGTGAGATGATCAGTCTTATGCTTCAGGTACCAGTCCAGGGACTATAAAATATTCGAGTGTGAAAACAACCTTTTCAATAAATATTTCATATCAACCATGTCGGGAATTGAACCCGAGACCTCTTGCATGACAGGCTAACGCGCTGACCATTACACCACGAGGCGGACAAATTTTATAGTGATTATAATATATGCATTCAAATTATAAAAGCAGAAGGTTGTGCAATCACGAGTTCGTTAGACAAACATGTTTATTGTTGATATTTATAAACATTAATAATATTTTGAATTCCTTCAGTGAAACAGTGAAGTCATTATTTTCCAGGTATTTTTTTTTTGTGTTCAAATATGTTTTTATTTTAGCTGCATCGCTATTTACTCCTAACATTCGTGATTTCAAAGTGTTATTTGTTCAATCAATCATCATAAAACTTCATTAAATGTAAAAGATGACAGATACCATAATTTTATTTTAAAAAACACCTGTCGACTAATCTACCTTTTATAATGTTTGTACCTGATGTTTTTACAAATCATATTATACAAAATCTTTCAGTTCTGTTTTTTATGATTGACTTATTACCGGTATGTTGGTAGCAAACTGCGGTAAACCAGTAACTTTCCGGTGGACCTAAGGCGTTAATTAATAGATTAAAATAGTAGTTAATCAACTAAAAATAAACGAAGAAATTAAATTATAATGAATTGAAGTAGTATTTCTTTTAGAGGTACTTTGAATAAACGTTGCTTGCTGCTTTGGTCGATCCAGAGAGTTATTATATTATATTATACCAGCTGACCCGACAGACGTTGTCTTGCCCGAACGTTGGCTTGCCTTGAAAAAATACTTTTTATTGATAAGTAGGTGCCTGGATACTTGCTTGTGATTAAATTCGAAAACTAAAAATTGTTAATATTCAAATATTAAATTTATGTGGGTACTTGTTTATGGTTAATTTCCAAAACATAAAATAAATATTTTTTCAAATATGGCATTCTTTTTGCAAACGTCAAACTCCGGTCTTTTCATCAACAGAGATGTGTACTTATGTAAGAATGGGTTTTTTTTTAATTTATGAAATTTAATATTATTTTACTATTACCGACAATCCAGTTAAAAGAAATAAATGGGTATAAATTATAAAGAATTTAAGGAAAAAATCTGATTGAGATCCACAAAAAAATGCTGTATATACGTAATATACAAAAAAACAACATCTTTCCATTTTTTATAAATGCATTCTCCTCAAATGTAACCCTGGTAGATCGACGAATAAAACATTTATGCTCTTTACTTATTTTTTACACATTAGATTGAAGATTTTAATATCTACGAACACGCACAGCGCAAAGATCTATATTTCTCTGAAAACTGCACGTAAAGCCGGTTAAGCCGTTTAGAAGGAGTTCAGTGACATCACACGTACAGAGGAACTATATGTTTAAAAATTATTATTGTTTTATAATTTTCCCTAAAAGAGTTTTTCCGAAAACTTCTTGGGAGTATTATGAGAATTGTGCATATGTAGTATGTTTTTATCTAAATAAAAAATATAAAAAACCTATTTTTTTACCTGGTAACCTTTAATTTCTAAAAACATATTCTTGTGTGTGCTCTAGTAATAATACTGTTTATACGTGTATCTAATTTATAAATATTTTTATATGTCTTAACTTTGAGTTTGGAAAACTATCAAAATGGATAAAAATTTCTTATTTAAGTCAATTACAGTTATGACAAAAAAATTTTTAAAAATACATTATTTACGGCCTAAGAACGAAGAAGCTATCCCAGTTAGGCAGTTGAGATGACTCGCCAGCAAAAACAAAAAATATTTACTTGTATGTATACTTTTACTGTACTTTTATTGTATAAATAATCAAATGTTAATTGCTGTAATAAATATGTAAATATGTAATAATTTAATAAATATACTACGAAGATACTAGAACTTAGAAATTAGTTAAACATTATTTTGCAAAATACACCGTTACATTTTTACGTCGTTTTAAGACAACGTGGTACAAAAAATATATTTTTTAAATTATACTATTCGTTTTTAAGATTCCCTGCATCGTTCTTTTACTTACTACGTATATAATATATTCATGATAGTTATAGTGAATAATATTTGTTACTTTTTAAAAATTCAATGGGGTCTCGATAATCCGGACCCCCGCTTATCCGGTGATCGCGATAATCCGGACGAATGGAGGCGGGAGGCATTTCACCTGTGTCGAGCGCCGCGCTTCTGTTTTTCCGTTTCTTTAGCTTCATTCCAAATGCGCAGTCTTTCTGCGTGTTTATTATTCACAGTTGTTAATCGTCCGAAATATTCATATTTGGACATAATTAAATTTACAAGTGTATCGACTTGTCAATAACTAACCTGAAATTCACCTATTAATGATATGCAAGTTTGATGACAACAAGTTACGAGTAGTTCCTACTCTGCGACTTAGAACCCGTTTTGATAAGTGACATTATTACGTACTTTGACATTTCCATTTGGTGAGAAGGAGAAGGAAGTATTGTTGTCGCTTGTTTCTGCGTGTACTCCTCTCTCCGCTTCGCAGGGAGGTAGTTTTCCTGATAGAAGGAAATACTCTACCTCTGAATCCTCCTCGAAGAAATCAAACTCAGAAACCTGCGAACAAAACAAAATTTAATGTAATTAATGATTCAACAAAAGAAAATAAAAAAAATTAAGTTAAATTGTTTAATACACACCCAATATTTTTAACACACCTACATATCGCAACATGAATACTTAAGCGTAATTAGTCTAAAAAAGTCATTTTCCGTTCTATTTATTACTTTACCATAGTAATTCAAAATAAAATTTAAATACCACTATTTATTTATTTGACGGACTTATGCAGTCCATTCTAACGATGGTAAAACAATTTCTTATTACAGATAAAGGCACTAATAAAATAAAATACAACTAAATAAAATTAAAGCTAGGACAAAAAAAAAAATCATTACCTCAAGACAAGATCTGGTCTATCTTAGTGAATTTTTAAAACTATTAAGACTTACACCAAAAAAGTCCAGAAAAGTCACTAGAACTAAATGGTATAACTAAAGTATTGTAAAAATGGTTAAGAGGTTTATTAGTTTATTCATTGAGGTATATAACTAGTCTCCTCGCAATTACTAAAATGCCCATATGTACGCTAAGGTACTGCACAAATCGATCTGGAAAAGATATAAAAAGCGATGGTATTTTTATTTTTATTTTATTTTATTTTATTTTATTTTATTTTATTTTATTTTATTTTATTTTATTTTATTTTATTTTATTTTATTTTATTTTATTTTATTTTATTTTATTTTATTTTATTTTATTTTATTTTATTTTATTTTATTTTATTTTATTTTATTTTATTTTATTTTATTTTATTTTATTTTATTTTATTTTATTTTATTTTATTTGGGAAATCAACAGTTCTACATACATATTTATAGTAAACAAACAGATATAGTGTATAAACTCAGAATTAATAACAGATTTCCACAAAGTATACAAAGTTAGTAAAGAAAATATATTACATATCAAATAAATACATATAAGCTTATACATATAAAAATGTTATTTTCATGTACTCGTAAATATTTTTCAATAATCAAAGAATATATACAGATGACCTTTCATCTCTAATTAATGTTTTAATCTTAATCAATACTTGTTTAAAATAGCAATTTTAATGTTAAAAAACGTCTTATTGATATGTTACCAATTCATGAGGTATCTCCTGTCTCTGTCCTGTTCAGTTATTCGGGCTTACAGTGAAACGACAAACATAGGTAGACGCGTATGCGGAGGGAGCGATATACTGAATAGAACTTACAGTAGACCGATGTAAACAGTCCGTGCTTTTTACTCTACACGTGTTTTGCTTGCCCTCCGCTGCCGATCATTCCTTTTCCTTTGGGGACGACTTTTTAGCTCGGATTTGTATGGAGTGTCATATCTATATATTATATCTCAATTGTGTAATAACACACATAATAATGACAATACTCACATCTCCAAAATATGTTTTTTGACTTAATTCACTAAAATTCTAATAGTTAGATATAATTTAATGTCAATTAAAACATAAGTATCGTACTACAGTGAAATTTTTTCATCAATAAATTAGCAGCAGGCTTATTCTGTCACAACTTCATTTCGTAAGTTCATTCGTTCGTCATATATACATCTCACTTTAACGCAATCAAAATCGTATCTCGCTCTCGTTCCTTTTCATACAGTAGGAATGAATTTACGAATTAGTTACAGAATAAAGCCACAGTAATTTAATAATATTCTTTAGTTCCTCGAATAAATTTATTTTAGTACCTATGTAAATCATACGCACAAATTTAATGTATCTTTCATACTAGACATGTTCTTTCACTGTGTGCCGTTAGTTATTTTTGCCAACGTTTCGGATAGCATTTGCGGCGTCCATCTTCTGAGATTTTCAATTGTCAACCGGACGTTTTGGACTCCAATGCTGTCGGGCAAGAACAAAAAACTGCGTTAATACAAAAACTTTAAAAACTGTACTATTTAAATCAATGTGTTTTATTTTTCTGAGAAGTAATTGACTATATTAACAAAAATGTTCAACGACTTATACACATATACATAGATGCAGTAAGGGGGAGGCATAATAATAATAAACATTTTATTTTAGAAAGCTAATAAGGGATGCAATACTATGCTTTCCATTTACATTTTTTATCCTACATCTTATTTTATATGTATGTGTTGTTTAACATAAATCCTTTAGGTGATCTTGACAAGTCCAACACTCAGTTTTATTGCTGAATTTAGCCATGGTTAGACTGCAAGAATCGGGAGGCTTTTTTGTTTTTCCGACTCTCGCCTGAAACCTACATATCCCGCATTTCAGGAGAGAATCGAAAGAAGGAACCTTACCACCCCGAAACATTATTATTGCACTTCAGTATCTAGAAATCTTGAGGAACTATCGATACGCATTGTTATATGTCTCATTTTTTATATTTGCGACGTTGGCATTGTGTCTGTTTTTTTATTTTTTTAAATTCAATTTTACAATACGCTTGAGAGGCATTTACAAAATAATCCAGGCAAGTACAAACATAGTTAGAATTTAAAAAATAAACAACAACACATTTTTTTAAAGACATGTAGAAACCAAAAAAGCATACTGCAATGCAAAATCAAAAGTAAAAGCTTGCGTAATAAAAAAAGAGAAAATTATGGAAATAATGAAAATGAGAAAAATTAAAAAGGATTTTTTTTAATGCAAAAAAATAGTATAATAAACAAATTAATATTAAAGATAAATAATCAAAATGAAATTGCCGTAAATGTATAATATAATAATATATATGGTTCACATATTAAAAATATTTGAAAAAAATATTTCAGGAGTATAACATACAATAATATACATCAAAAACAGAAAAAAAAATTGCACGATAATATTATAATTGACTTTAAACAATGACTTTAAGAATGTTTGAAAATGAATAATTATTGTTTTATTAAAAATGTCTACATCACAAGTAAATTTGTTGGCTAAGGAATGTAAACGTGGAATCGGAGAGTGTCCTGCATAGTTAATATCTACGTATGTAGTTGCAAATAACTCGGTACTTCTAGTAACTCGATTCGGTATTTTGAAGGTAATAAGATTAAGGAGTTCACAATAATCAAGCTCTCGATGTTCCTAATCTGTATATATATATAGTTAGATAATTTATATAGCGCAATTTTTGTGAAAATCACCTCAAGGGCAGGTCAATGGTGTCTTAACACTGTCGATACATCTGTTAATATTTCAACTAATCCACACCGGCAATAATGATGATATTAAAATTAATCATAGCTCTGACATTACTTACGAACTCGTTGTAAATCGTGTAAAAAAGCAAGCACCTATAGGTAGAGAAAAATAATAAACTACAAAATCAATCAATAGTACCTCCATTTATTCAAATCATCTCGAATCGAATCGTGACTTTATTATATTAAATATTATATTTATTTATCTCATCTCACGTTTCAAATAATAATTTTCATAATAAGGCAATGAGGAACTTCAGCCCTACAGATTGGATAAAAAAAATGTTTTCTTACTCGAGGTAAAAATTAGACCACGACGAAGTTTCTTGAAAATGTACGAAAAAAATATTCAAAAATATTTAAATAAAAACGAACTAATAGGGGAGTTGTGGAAGATTTCCGGTACACTTAACTTCAATGGACCAATCGGCAGCACTGACCGAGAAGGTTCTGGGTTCGATTCCCGGTGAGAACACAAAAAATTTAATGTGATTTTTCTCAAGCCTGGGTGTTCCGTGATGTAATTCACCATTGTTATTAGGCCTCCTGGCCTGTTGTGGTGCAAAAATAAATGTATTTTTTTTTTTTTTAAAATAGTAACTATAAATTATCACATAACAATAGAGATGAAGAACATTTTCGAGAAGGTAATATAGAAGTCTAGGCATCTACAGGGCTTATGACCTCCACTTGGTTCATATCGAAGTATAGAAATTGAAAAAAAATTTTTTTTCAGGTGTTACCTAGTGGGTAGGTGAAATAATTAAATTATATGAATCTCACCCGCATAAATAAAGGTTTCAGCTCTTTAACTTCACAAACATCAACAGATGAAAGAATTGAAGGAATATAGATGTTCAAATATAGGCAGAATGGTGAATGTTACACAGCGTGTAAAGTGGCCACTCAAACCAGCCAATGACAGGTCATAAGCCCTGTAGATGCCTAGACTTCTATATTATCTTATCTTTAATGTTATTCATCTCTGTTGCAATATGTTGATGTTAACAGCTCCCTAGGGAGTTGAATCCAGTCCTTGTCTACAAAAATTTGGACTGACTCAAAATATTGTAAAGTAACTATTAAATTTTTCGTCGGGTTCTCTTAATAATATTTTTTAAATATAATCGGTTTTAGTTTTATTGTAAGTATGAATATCATATACTTCTCAATAAGAATCAAATGCATGTCGATTCAAATTCTTACAAGATCATTGCGTCGACTTGTTTTAAGGAAAACCACAAATTTAAATGATTCTGCATAGTAACAGTTATCAATATTGATTGAGTTACATATATATAAACGTTCCACATGAATGGCATCCTTAAAATTCTAATAAGCCTTTTTAAAACAGTCCCATTTTTACTTTAAGAAATTGTAGTCAAACTACATTCGATTCCGGTTTTTCCACATTAAAATGCAATAATAGGCTGATAATATAATTATTCTTACTGTCCAACGAGTCCATCTTGTTTTTTGAATTATTAATATGATCAATTAATTATTATAATGCATACTATTCTCATTATTGTAAAATTACTATAACAATATCTTAATAAACCTAATCAATACCTTAAAATGATTATATCATGTTTTAACATTTATTTTTTTAAAACTTCAAATACAATGAATAAATATTTTGGCGAACGGAAAAACAGACTAGTCAAAAGAAAAGTTGGTAAAAAAAAATAAAATATATGTTAATAGATATATACGTGAAAAGAAACCTATTTAATTGAAAATAACAGCTGTTTTTTAACGGGGATATAGGCTTGCTTTTATTTACTTTTTAAAAGAACGTTATAAATATGAAAGGATGATGAACGTGGAATCAGATAATTAGTTTGAAAAGAGAGAAAAAGAGGAATCAAGGAAAGAAAAGAGATAAAAATATATATTTTTAAAAAAATAAATGCATACAATACAATACAATCATCATCATCGCCATCATTCCCTTTCCTCACCTAACGGTGCATAGAGCACTGCATTGGTACACCAATCGCATCGTACCTTGATCATTTTCGTTACATGAATGTAAGATAAATCATTTGCCAGTCCAGGAATTATGATATATTTTAGTGTGAAAATACCTTTTTGTCAAATATTTTCATTTTAACCCTGCCGGGAATCGAACCCATACATCATTTTAATTGTACATTGGCGGGCTTATTGCGAAATGGCAATTTCTTCCAACCAACCAATAAAATAATAGTTTTATATTTATCATTCAAGTAACAAAACATATTCAATAGAAAATGTTAAAATATAAATAAATGTATTTTTGTATTAATTATCTTAAATCAATACCATTACTCAATGGAAAGGAAAAAAGAGGAAACAGTAAAGAAGGAGAGATTTAGGAAGAGAAAGTAGATGTTTCTTCAGACGTGATTTAAACAGAGATACTGTAGTAGCATCTTTGATGGTGGATGGGAGATGATTCCGCAGTCGAGCCGCATGGACACTGTATTAGTTAGAGAAGAAAGATAAATCGAATTTAAACAGGGATACTGTAGAAACATCTTTGATAGTGGATGGGAGACGATTCCACAGTCGAGCCGCATGATGTTATGAGTTAGAGAAGAAATAAGAATATTGTGGACGGTAAGAATTAAAACGAAGAGGTAATTCATGAACTGATAGGCATTTTTTTTTACGGAGATATATAAATAGGAGTAGGAGTATGAAGTACAGTGAACTGTTTACATCTTGCATCTGTAAAATGCGTAACTCGAAAATATTTTTCACTTAACACAGAATTTTCTAACAAGTCGGGACATAAAAATATATAATTGTGCCACAGTAGATTTTTGAGTATTAAATAAATAAATAAAATAAAACGCTTTCAACTTACGGGCAACGTGTATTTTTGTATTTGCTACATTTTATATATTATTATACACATATGTACCTTCAACAAATAATCTTACAACAAAACGGCCGTTCATCCAGCTATGCTTTACGGATCAGAATGCTGGACCAAAAAAAAAAGTTCATACTGCAGAAATGAAGATGCTAAGGTGGTCCGCGGGTGTTATCAAGATTGACAAAATAAAAAAATGGATATATTCGCGGTAGTTTTGGGGTCGTGCCTATTTCGGAGAAACTAAAAGAAACTACACTCCAATGGTACGGACACGTTAATAGACTGAAGGATGATAATGTGGTCAGACTTTCCTTGAATATCCATCCCTACACGAGAGAGCCTGAGGTCATCCACAAGCCACCTGGTGGACCAGTATTGAAAGGGACCTGAGGAGGGACCAGAAGGGCTGACCCTAAATAAACTGGGAAGAGGTAAGAAAGGAAAAGATTATTGTGCCACATAACTACATCTTCATAGCTCATAAGAAAACCCATTTCATTTATTAAATCTGCTTTTAATTTACCTCTACCTACACAAAAGTGCTATGAGTCGGCTGGTAAAGATTTGGAAGAATCGCAGAATAACCATTAACACCAAAAAGAGACTGGAGAAGACCTTGGTTTTCTCAGTGTTCATGTACTGTGTAGAGTGTTGGACACTGAGGGAATCTTTAAAAAAAAAATCGAAGCTTTCGAAATGTGGTGTTGGCGGCAAATGCTGCGGATTCTGTGGATGGCCAGACGTATGAATACATCTATACTCCAGGAACTGAACATAAGAGAGAGACTAACATTCATGTGCGAGAAAAGAATCCTGCAGTTCTTTGGGCATATTTCCAGAGGGAACTCTGATAGTTTGGAGAAAACTATTCTCCTGGGAAGTGTCGAAGGGACAAGGTCGCGTGGACGTCAACCGACAAGATGGAGCGGCACAGTCACTGAATTATCAGAATCATCACTGACGAATGCCTATAGAAGAGCACAAGACCGTTCCAGATGGAGGAAGACTGTTTACAGACGAGCCATGCCTGGAGTCAGGCGTAATCACCATCCTCAGACAAGAGACACGGATTGAAAAAAGGGACACTTTATGTAGATACATAATTAAGTCACAGCAACATGGACAGCCAGTCGCACAAACGCCTAAATTTTTCGGGAACTGAAGCTGAAGCGAAGTAAAAAAGTAAATCACTTCAGCCAGGTGAATATCATCCCCAACAATGAAAGTTTCAACTCTTTTTCTTCACAAAAGTTAACAGATAGAAGAGTTGAGGAACGAGGAAGTTTAGTGTTTTTTTTTTTTTTAATAGACTAAGCCAAAAAATAAATAAAATATTATTAGCGCTAAGATTTTTTTTAAAGTTTTGTAATTATTCTACCTGTGACGTCACAAGATCTAGTCAGTGAGTTCTGTTGATTTCTAAACTGAACATCAAGTAGACGAAAGTGAACATTTTCGACCCCTCCTTCGGTTTGCGTTCAATCCAGGAATAAAGCTGCCAAAGCTACTCGCGATATTTGCGCAGTGTACGGTGAAAATGCTATGAATTATTGACTAATTTATTGTAAAAATGAAGGAGAAAACTTCATTAACCATTTTGTTATGTCCTCTCCAACTTATTTTTACAACCAATACATGGTGCATACTAATAAATTTTATTTACAATTCAATTTGAATCGTTTCTGTAGGTACTAATTTTTATTTTTACCGAACAACAAAAGAAGTAGGTACCCGAGCAACCAAAATAAAACCGGTCCATTTCGAGCGGATGTTATTTTTGTGTCTATTATTATATTGACATTTCCTTGACTTGATTCTAATATAATTATATACGATGTCGTTTTTTACTCCTGTGTTTACATTATTATTGTTTTAATGCTATTTATCTATTCGAATCAATTTTAGAACCATAGAATTTACTCGAGCGAATAATTCAATCTAAATTTATCTCACTACAAATTTTTTCGAAATTATAACTTATAATCACGTTGAGTTAAGTATTATTAATTATGCTTTTTCTTTTAAATGTTTATATTTTTATACAATAATATTTCAGATTTAATTCATTGTTTTAAAGGCGATTTTCAGTAGCCGGTAATAACAGCAGTAAAAACCAGTAAAACAGCTCAGACATTTTTATTTCATTTTGCAACGTTATAATATATAATGCTTACGACTGGTTGATAGTCTGACAATGTTGCGAGAGAAATGAAACTGTTTTTTGTATATCAAACTAAATAGATTTAAGTGTCAACCTCTTGTATTATTTTTTTTATTAGTTACATTGAACTTCCGTCGAAAAATATCACTAACTTATTTTAATGTTTTCGTTCAGCATTCGTTTGTAATTGAAATTTAACATTTTCAATATCAAAAATTACGTAAGCTATTTTTTTAAATTTTTCGCATTACTTTATCGCTTAGATATAAAATAATTCAGGCAAACCTAAATATACCTATTTCAAAATAGTACCGTGATCGTTTTTTATTTTGGTTCAGTTGTTCAATACATATGTTTAATTAAAATGTCACTTAGAATATATACATATCAGCAATCACCTATTATTCTTCATTACAAAGGTCCTTACGTATACTATCGAATCTACATTTATCGGGGTTTACGGGAGAGCAAAAACAAACCTTGATTTTTTTTAAAGAATTTATCAGATACTGTAGAATTGCCAAACATGTATCTATCGTATTTCAAAGGACACTGTAAACTTTGCAAAATGCAATGCAAAAAATGTTTTGATAGTATAGGGGAGAGTGGGGTAATGGCGAATATCTAAGGGAAAACGAAAAAAAATCAAGAATAAAACTTTATAATCAAAACTCATTTATTTTAAACATACGTAACGTTTGTATTTTCCATGTAAGATTTTAAAAACGTACATTAAAAGAGAAATAAAAACCATACGAAATTGAACGAAAAACAATAATAATGTTTTGAGTATATCTAAATGCTTGCAGATTGGCTGGATTACAATGACAGGTCATAAGCCCAGTAAATGTCTAGACTTCCACATTCCCTTCTCAAAAATGTTTTCTTTCTCTGTTGCAACAAATTTAAATATGAATAACTCCTTAGAGAGGAAATCCAGGCAGTCTACAAGCATTTGGACTTACTCAAAACATTGTTGAATTAACTACCTGGTAAAAGGAGAAGTATGAAAATTGGAAAACTGTTTTTAGGCGTTACCTAGTAGGTGAATTGGTTCAGCCGGATGAATCTCACGCACATTATAAAGGTTTCAGCTCTTTTACTTTACAAAAGTCAACATATGGAAGAGTTGAGGAAATGTGGATGTTCAAACATAGATAGAATGGTGAATGTTACACAGTAGTTAAAGTGGCCACTTAAACCAGCTAATGACAGGTCATAAGCCCTGTAAATGCCTAGATTTCCATATTCTCTTCTCAAAAATGTTTTCTCTCTCTGTTGCAACATTTTAAATATGAAAAACAATAAACTTGCCATTCGGAATTACCCGAAGCAACGGTGTAATAGTTAATATTACCGTTTTCAGCAAAAATTACATATAAACCCTTTTGAGCAGCTTTCTTCACTGCTCCATTTTTCATGGGCCCATAATTGTTATATCAAGCACATTACCCAATCTTCAGTAGGGGTTTATCATATTTTTCGGAACAGAATTAACAGAAAAACATTTTCTTTAACTGTATTTTCGTCCACAAACAACTTTAAATTTTTAATGGCATTCTAATTTTTCACCTTTTAAAAGCCACTGGTTCCTTTTTATAGTGTGGGTTTGACTCCTATCTGATTTTTAAAAAAATGTTTTTTAATTAACACTGTAAACTTTGATTTTGTTTAATACTATTTGAATATGTAGGTAAGTGACAGTTTCTTCTATAAAATTTAATATCACTTTACTACATTAGTAACAGAAATAACACCATCTAAGAATGTGATTATATGACATAATTATAAAAGCAAATATACAACGGTTCCTACCTTGAACGACGTGCGCGACTTTCCCCTACGAAATGCAGTTCAGTACTGGAGAAAAAAGCGGCTTTCTTATGGCGTGGTTTGGTTTGCATTACCCCACTCTCCCCTACGTGGGAACCGTCGATTTGCGAATCCTCATAACATTAAAATTATTTAAAATCTTATCAAAATGCCAATTGGAGGAGGTTATTTTAGATTTTTGAGATATTATTCCTGAAAGAGTTAAATAAAATGGAATATTGAAAACTTACAAAATATTTTAAATGGCCAGCAAAAAAAGTCAAATTGAAACAATTGCTGCAACGAGCTCGTTTTTGACATTTCAAAAGATAAGTTTTTTTTTAATACGCTGTAGACGTTTTTATTTTTTATTTTCTGTGATTGTACTCGTATATTATCAAAGATATTACTAGAATGAGGAAGTTCAGTATTTTTTTAATTTTTTTAAATTAATAATAGACTATCAAAGAATGCCAAAATTAAATATATATATATATATATCTATCCAGCGCTATGACTTTTAAAAGTTTTGAAATTACTCCGCACGTAACGTCACAAATTCTCGTCGGAGATCGGAAATCTATCACAACATTCTATCATTAGTTTATCTGAGTGAACTTATGACGTATATCAAAGAAGTTTATTTTTTTCATTTATTTTCGGGAAACTTCGCCACACAATTAAATGCTCTAATTTTTACCGCGTGTAAGAAAAAAAATGTCTAATTTCCCGTAGCGCTGAACGTTCTCGTTGAAAATCTATTTTAATAAATACATGAACCCAGAATCCGACAAACGAGGTTTTTATTCTTCTCTTTGCTCTCTTGTAAAATGGCACGTTCTTACCGTGCACCCAACCATTTTGTATATTCCTTCTTTTGATTAACATTATACCTACGTGTATATTGATTATAATATTATTTATTAGTCACCATCATTAAGTGATTCGGATTTCTTAAAAATATATTTATTACTTTAGATTATAAATATGTATATTATACTCACAGCAAGATTATTCAGATAACCATCAACATAAATAATATTTCCATAATAACGAATTGATTCATCGAAGCTTGTTTATTCTTTTTGGGGTACGGGGAAGCCTTTTTTCAGCCTCCCAACAAGGTGATTCGCGTATTAAGAATAAATACTTATTTTTATTATTTTCCTTAAAACATAAAAACCGCATTTATCGCATACCTCAAAATTCGGTCTCCAGTCTCCATAGGCCGTGTTTTCAGCATCTGTCAAGTTGAGAGAATCCACGGTGACGCATTTATTCTCGTCTTCATCGAAAACCATTTTAGGATAACAGCATTTTCTTATACAAGTTGTCTCTTTACATGGGCACATTGTAGCGATGTATGATCCACTAGGCCCTTTATCGACACAATAAGAGTCCGGGGAAAAGGCGTTACTGAACGAAAGCGTGACGTTTGTATGAAAATTCGTATCTCGGTTCAAGTTCAGCCTTACTTTTTTATCGCTATCATAAATTAAATAAAATTGATCCTCAATCCCAGGATCTTTCCACGAAATAGCTATATCTCTCCACACTGGATCACATTTAGGAAATCCGATGTCAACGCGACCGGCATAAATTTTTTTGACTGTTTCCGTTACTATTTCTTTGCTGATTTTAATCGTAGATTTGGACGAGTTAATAATAAAGGGATCAACCGGTAGCCAGTCGGTGGAGTTTGTTTCTGTGGCGTTAGAACATCGGGAAATTTCATTCAAATCTTCTCCGTGTTTGCAGCATTTTCTTACGGTGACGTCTGAAGATATCGCGGTAACTTTGAACATAAACACTGTCATAATCAAACATTGCTTGTACATCGCGAACCGGAAAACTTAATCACAGAAGCGTATAACCATAAAGTAATCTCACAGTCCAAACATTACATATTTTTGCCACTTTTCGCGGATAAGTAGAATAAATATTCACTGAACTTTATTGATTCGCGACATGATTATTTGTATTGTTATGACGAACTGGTCACGGAAATGGCAAGCACCGTTCACTACTTCACGCTGATGGCAAAAAAACACCTCCGCGTTCGCCGAACACAATTATTATTTGTGACCTCAGAGCGAATTCATTTTACCCGGGCCCGAACCATGATGAGGAACGTGTATGGCAATTCCATAATGAATTAATAAATACTTCGAGATCACGCAATCGAGTAGTTTCACGACCGGTTAGCACTTAATTTGATGAGAAGGAGTATGTACTTACATGCATTATGAGGATACCCCTTTCAGTTTTATATGCAACAAATCATAAATTTGTGACATGCAAAATATTGATGATATTTTTACACTGATGGATGCCGAGTTTCTTAGAACTGCCTTATAAATAATATTTGTTTTTTCTTAATTGCATAAAATTGCTTCTTAATAGATCGATAGGGTTTTTTACCGAAGTTTCGAGGGTTTAATCAACCATATTTAAAGTATATCCAAATGTTTGTATACAATTAGATAGGAATTTACCTCTGGGGGAGTTTATCAAATTGATGTATACACAGAAAAATAACATTTATGATGGTGTCGCAGATTGGTTTGAGGTCACCACCGGAGTTCGCTAAGGTTGCGCCCTTGCACCGTCCATTTTTATAATCCTTGTGGACTTCATTCTAAGGAAGTAAATTCCACTAAATTGAGAAATATCCATCTCCCTCTTTTAAAAACTCTGCGACCTTGAGTATGCCGATGATGCGGTTATAATTGACGATACAGTCGGCGGTCATCAGGTTGGTAAATAGGTATTCCGCATGCATGGGTTTAAAAATCAATTTCGCAAAAACCCATGCACTGTGTCACACTTCATGCCTTTATAATCAAAATCCCCTGACTGTCAAACCAAATCATCAAAAGGGTCGAAAGTTTCGAATACCTGGGAGTGTATATTTCACAAAAAGAACTAGGAGTGCGGCTAGGAGAAGTAGGTGCCACATTCAACAGTGTGAAGGCTGTCTGGAAATCGGAAATTTACTCAGTGAAAACTAAATGCCGAACACCTATACTCCTCTACGGATGCGAATCGTGGCACCTCTCAAGGGCAAAATTCTAAGTTTTGAGAATAGGTGTCTCTGAAGAATCATGGGTGTGCGTCGGTTTGACTTTGGAAGAATGAAGTAATAAGAGAACGGACGCAGCAAACTCCGGTGACAACTGTCATCAAGCGGAGACGACACGGCTGGCTAGGCCATATACTGCGGATGCCTCCTGAAAGCCTTAACCACGTTTGCTTACTTTACAAGGCATCAATTTCTCGACATCCTGTACGTCTACTGCTGACTCTTCGTCGGCAGTTCCTGTCTGAATTTCGGGACGAGAACCTAACTTGGGAGGACGCACGGGAGCTGGCAGCCGATAGATATGCATGGAGGCTCTTTGTAAACACCATATGCTCCAACTAGGGAGCGGACATGGAATGATGGTGATGATGACTTCTTCTTGAATTACCGACGATCCACGTGAATTATTTATGTGCTAGTACATAATGCGCAATACGCAATACGCAAGTGCATATAACTATGTAAATATTTACTTACTAAGTATTAATTTATTATTGCATTTAAACTTACTTCATAAATGCTGTAACTGAACATGATAAACCAACATTCTTCATAAAGGCACGTTCAAATGAGTCAACTTTAAACTTATCATAATTATTTTACTTATGCAGTGCGATTCTGAACGCTCTCACGGGGGTAGAAAAAGTATTGCTAGCACTAATCAATACGAAAATTACGTGTTAGCAATGCGTTCTCTACACCCTAGAGAGCGTGCAGAATACCGGCCTGGTGTCCTAACTTCTAACTGATCGGGCGTGAACGAGCACCACTTAAACCAGCCTCCAGTACTGCCATCAACACCGTTCCTGGGCGCCGCGCAGTAGATCTTCAGCTTTCCCTAGTCCTGTCCAAAGGCACATATTTCTAGCGTAAAAAATTTTCTTTGGCCGATTACCGATTACCCTTCAATTTTTCCAAATAAAATATTTCGTATTCACTTAAATAATGCACATGAGGCAGTTTAGGCCACTCAATTAAATTAACAACACTCACCTACCGAAATATTCATCCTCATCATCATCATTCCGTGTCCGCTTCCTGGTTGGAGCATACGGTGTCCACAAAGAGCCTCCGGGTATCTCTGTCGGCCGCCAGATCCTGTGCCTCCTCCTAAGCCAGGTTCCGAACAGTCAGCAACGGACGTCTGAACGTCGAGAACCTGGTCCGTTGTAAAGTAGACAAGCGTGATCAAAGCAGAAGGCATCCGAAGTATATGAAATATTTTATATGTAAAATGATCGAAAATAAATTATACACCGATGTATCTCTCAATTCTGAAAACCACAAACTCTGAATTCGGGCAACGAAATTTCAGGTTTCTGGGCCCCAAAATATTCAATATGTTACCCAAAGATCACTCGGATTCAACTTTAAAAAAATGGTGACTGGGTTTAGGTAGAGAAAAATCTGAAAATTTACTAAAAAACATTCTTAAATAATAAATAGTATAATTAAATATTGTATTACTATATAATAATTAACTACTAGGTATGTAGTCATCTTATTGTTTATTTTGCACAAAAATAAATGCATTACAACAGTTTGTACCTAGTTGTACCTAGCAGACTAGACATAATCCAGAGAAATGTATTACCTGAAACATGTAGTAGATACAGAAATTGTATTTTTTGTTAAAAAACAGTGATTATTATGATTACCTTTATTTTAATTGAGAAACATTGATGGTGACAAAACATTCATCATATAATTTGAATTCATCGGTTATTATTTCATAAAGACTGTAAAAAATAACAAACTCAGTATATGTTAATGTGAATATATGTATTAAATGTATATAAATAATTGTGTTTATGAGAATATTTAATTTTTTCAATATCTTCCAAGTCTGGGGTTCAAACCTCGCACTATCATGACTTGATTCTAATATTGACTTATTTACGACTTTTAGAAAATGCCCTCAAAGTATATAAGGTAAAAAAAAATAAGAACGCAAAAATATCAAACGTTATCTATTTTTATTTTTTTTAACTACGGTTTTTGTGCAAAACTAAATTATTCTAAATATTATCTTAATACCTCGTCACAACGCCCCTTTACGTTTGACACAATATAGTACGAGTATGTGCATAGATTTTATACATCAACTTCTGCCTAGTTACTGCCTTCATCAAAAGGTTATAAAGTCATCACGATAGTAATAATTGCAAGTATTTATGTTGTAAGTAAAAGTACCTAATATCTAGTGATTTGAATAATCAATAAATGGGAACAATTTTAACACTCGTGTTTTTTTTTCCTTGATTAGTGCCTTTTACCAAAACTTGATAACATCGGCCAAAAACAAGTTACATTAATAAACATAAGAACTACATAAACAGAAAGGAAAAACAATATAACAAACAATAGACAACAAAAATATAAGTACAAGAATTACATACAAATATTTATTCTAATAATAAACACATAACAAAAATTTAAACATAAACTGAAATAGGCACTAATAGAAAAACCCACCAAAATCTTATAGTGCCTATTTAACAGAAAAGAGAAACTTACAGTAAAATATTAGAAGGGTGATAGAACTTAATAACTAGAAAAATTTCAACAAAATAATAAAAATATCAACAAACATAATCTTATATTAATGATAAATTATTACTATTAAAATTTAAATTTAAAATTAAACGCCAGGAAGTAATAATGACGTTAAAATATTTTACATAAACCTAAAAATGTAACATAAATTTATTGTAAAAAATAAAGAATTAATTTAAACATAATTATTTCAATGAAACAAACATTACAAATTATAATAGAGAACAGTTTGAACATAAAAAAATATTAATAGAATTGATCAATAAACAATTTGTACAAGAAAAAAATTGAGATAAATTAATTGGAAAGGTTATAAAAAAAGTTAAGTAAAATATCATATTATTTTTTCCTCCCAGTCATTAAAGAACATGTAAAAAATGTGATTAAGATCTCCAATGCCTCCACATTCGCAGGCATTGGAGTTTAAAAATTTCATTTTTAAACAGATGGGACGGAGTGCAACAGTGGCCAGGTCTGATACGGCAAAAAGTTACAATCCTAGACCTATTGAGTTTACACGCGCTATTGTACCAAGGTTCGGAGGGAATATCAGGCAGGATACTACTATAAAAAATTCGATTTAGAAGAATTCCACTCCACTTTCCAAGAATCAAAATTAACTACTTATATGAAAAATTAATAATAATTGTTATGAAGAAGACGATGTTCTATCGGCTATCGGTAACATTCAAAATTACTTTTTCCGCGAATAGTCGATAACAACTTAAATTGCCCTCGACTACTCGAGAAAATTTAAATTCTAATCGCACAACGCACAACTCAGCTGCAACAATTTACTGTTTTATGTTGGTAAGCACAAACAATAATAAGAATAAAACTACGTATACCAGACAGTGAAAATTTTGCCTAAATCTATATGTATTGTACTATCTTACTCTGAACAAATACAAAAAAATGCAAGAGCCTACATTTTTTTGTCAAGGGTGTAGTCTGTAATTTGAATCGTACGGTTTGCCACCGAATGCGTAAAATATACCGCTTCAAGACAAAGCAATTTTTAAAAAAATATCCTGTTACATTGTATGTTCGTCAATTTCTTACGTACTCTTCATACTTTATTTGTCAAAATAAGAAAGACAGAAATAGATAGAGTTTTTGCGTGATTATTTAATAGGTAAAATCTATAAATAGCACTCCTGACTAGTAGTAGAACTATCTGTTGATTTTTGGCTTCTGGGTCATTATATATAAACATATTTGGAATTTCGAAGTTGACATTTAACACTGTTGTGTTTTAAATGAAAATTCACCATGTCACTAAAGTGAATGCCAAAAAAATAATGCACTTCATAATATTGTTTTCAAGAGAAAAAATATTTGATCTCATCAAATTACGCAAGTAAAAACATTTTTTGACAGTTTGACATTTTATAATATTTTTGCTTTAAATTGATACCTTTTTAAAATTTGCACTTGATCATGTATTTAACTTACGAATGCGAAAGTTTGTTGATTCTATTTAACATTCTGTTTTTGTAATATTTTCTTTTTCTTTTTTGCGTAGTTTGTTGATGACTTGCATGTTTTATTATTACTTAATCATTTTAATAAAGTAATAATTGCCAAGCCTGTATTTAAGAGGTTTACCCGCTGAGACAACAGGTAGGAACGAAAGGAAATCCCCATAATGAAGGAAGGTTATAAACACCACAACACCCAGACCAATAAATTGAGAAAAAATACTTCATTGATTTTTCTTGCACTTGGCGGGAATCTAACCCGCGATGCCTGTTTCGCAGTTAGTCGTCTAACCAACTGCGTCGAGGAACCTGTGGTGGTATTCTGGAACGTCTTTACCCCTATAGAGTGATTAATTTAAAGATTTTTCTTTTTTTAATGCGACGACAATTTGCTTCATATAATGGCCACACTGATTATTAAACGTCAAATGGTGTATAAAACTGCTTCAAAAACGAAAATAAAACTAATACGATTTGGTTAATTCAACCTAATTAAATGTTTTGGGTAATGCTTAAGGTCGCAATAATGTTCTAAATGAAAATCATCATGTTTGATTTAACGTGTTCATATTTTTTGACGTTTAATTATCAGTGTAGCCATATATGAAGCAAAAATTAGTCGCATGGAAAAAATAAAGATCCCCAAATTAATCGAATAGGATAGATCCCCAAATTAATCGAATAATAATCGAATATTCTATAGGAATAGGGATAGAGAAAATTCAAAATTGCACCCTTTGGATGGTATTCTAAGAGCTTTCGCGAGCGTAGAGAACGCTTTTGTAGCGCGTATATGAACTTAATACACGCTATAAAAGCGTTCAGAATTTGTATTATTTAGAATTGGTTCAGGGCTGGTTGCTTGTTGCTGCCTGTTGTACGTTATTTTGATACACGTTCACTTAATTTGTGGAATTTATATTTTGGTAACTTATGCGAAGGGCGTGGGTAGAGTTTAGTAATCCTTCAAAATAATTATAGTAATATAAAGTCGTAATGGATTAAACGGTTTTTGCTACTAGTTTTTGATCCTGAGAAAAAATGATAATATCCAACATAATCCCTTCATGTAATCTGTCAAACTCAGTTTGAAAGGAGCAATGAAAGCAGTTTAGTTAAATACAATTAATATCGCGGTTTATGGAATTGAAATTGAAAATAAATAAAGCTAATTGATATTTGACAAAAAAACTTTGTTTTTGTTAGTTTGTTTATTTATGTTATTCTAAAAACATTATTGATTAAAATAAAATAGTCTATTGTAAGACGTCACTCCCTATTATGTACACAAGAATTGTTTATTTCTTTTACGTAATGGGAAACGTTAATGTCAATACATGAATTTGATTAATGTAAAAAGTTGTATTTAGTTGTAATATTGTATTTGAATTTGTTATTAATAAATAAAATAATAAAAAAATGTATCAACGAAACCGGAAGATCTTCGATCTTTAAAGCGGTTTTCTAGTACATAGAGGAAGTGGTTTCACTGTTCGCTTTATAACATTTTATAGAAACGGAAATTGTGAAAATTACAAGTATTCATTGATAAACAGATTTTAACGCAGAAAATGATCCGTGTAATATATGAAGTAAATAAATTGCAAAGTTAATTACTTCGTTCACATGTCATTGTAGAGACGAAAAAACACTTTTTACAAATTGTACGTAGGTGTGTAATACATAAGCGGGATGAAAAAAACAGAAAACCAGAAGAAAAATTTTTTTTGAGAAAGCAGCCATTACAAAAAACACAATCTTAAAAAATACAATTCTAATACATAGCGAATTGAATTATAATAAAACAGGAGGCGCGTAGAATCAAGTTTGGATACATTTTTTTTTTTTTTTTTTTAAACAGTTTTAAACATCATTTGACGTTTAATCATCAGTGTGGCCGGTTTAGGTGCATGCAAAAAATGAATATCCCCAAATAAACCACTCTCTAAGTGATAGAGATGATTCAAAATACCACGCCAGCGGTGCTATTCTGAACCGCTCTCGCGGTCATAGAAAACGCTTTTATCTCGTGTATTTACATACAAAATATGCGAGATAAACGTGTTTTCTACGGCCGTGAGAACGTTTGGAATATCACATCAATTTTGAACAGAATTCCGCGTGAATATATCGCTTTGTAAGCGTATATTTATTGCATAAATACGCGTTAAAAATGCGTTTTCAACTCGCACATTTGAGTTTAGAGTACCACCCCTGGATTTTGAAGTTACCTAGTTGTAGCAATTACCCCATGATATTATAGTTCGCTATTAAAAATGCGTTGTTTTAAAAGAAAATTATGAAGAAGAAAAAAAAATTAAACAGTCATAGACAATACTTTACTCATGAGCATATCTTTTTTTTCCTTTATTGGGGTCTTCTACCAAAACATGATAACCTCGGCCAAAAACAGTTTGCATATATTTACAAATTAGCATTGAAAACAATATTTAAACAACACAAACAGAAAGGAATAACAAAATGGACACAAATAATTGAAAACAAAAATAAATAATATTTGTAATAATAAACAAGTACCCAAACTAAGAAGTAACTTATGGTCATGTTGTAGGTCGAAGAACATAAATGCATGTAAATATAAAAAAATGTAATACATAGTATGATAGTCCCGAAATAAACCGTATAATAAATTACAAAATCCCATTTAAATTCCCTAAGTTTTGGCAGTTTTAAGATTCATGTTATTTTTACTATTTATGGTTGTCATCCTTTTTAAATATATGAACGCAAACCAAAAAAAACTAACTTGAATCCGTTCATCTGTGGTTCGTAGTTTGACGTTTTGTCATTTGATAAGACATAATTTTTTTACAAACGCTTGTGTTATTTGTAAATATACGCTGAAAAATGGATGAAATCTTGATTTCAAACATTTGTCGTGGAGACATCGACTCTGCTATACCTATTTTAGGGCGTCTTATTCAATTGGTAATTTATAACCGTTCTCATTTTCGTTATATGGCTTCGTATATAGATTTTAAGAATATAATTGATACTTGATTGCATTACAGAATTCGGATAAATTCAGTTTTCCTGAATTAGACTTTAAAGATTTGAGGGTCCAGCTTTGGTCAGCACTGTTTGAATACTTACAAAATACTTCGGCGACATCTCTTCACCCACTTTGTTTGACCAATATAAGAATATTAAGGTAGGATCATTATACTATCGCTTTTTTAACTTTATGCTTATTTGGGATATTTATAATCTGAGTTTTTGTCAATTACATTATATATTATTGATTCAAAAAAATTTAAAACAAAAATCAAACTTTATCGTCTGCATCGACACTAACCTCACCCTAAAGCACAAAGCGCTTAGTCTATCTACGAAAAACAAATTGAAATATATCCATTTGTTTTTACTAATTATTTAAATTTGTTGCAATTATAAAACTGACTTTAATGTTCAGAATCAACCTGATGCTTTTATGAAAGAAGTACCTCTATATTAAACAATTGGCCTTACTTATTAGATTTCCTTATATCAAGGAATTACTATACCTAGTGTAACTATTTATTCCCGGTATAAGAAAAAGGTTATAATTTTTTTTACGACCTAGTATAACTATACTAAGCTTATTCCAACATTAATTTTTTGACCATTTCTGCGTACATTTAAGAACAAGCTTAGTGTGCATGTGCAGTTACAAATACTAATACATTATTTATATTAGTATTTAGTAATAAAACAAAAGGAGCTTAACAAATGTCAAGCGTAGCTCACGAAATCCAAGTCAATCAAAAACGCTAATGATATTTATTTATTAATGTTTTATTTTATTATTGTGGTGACTTGGAATTTCCTCTAAAAGAACAAACTGTAAATAAATTATATTTTCTGGACGTTATGGACATTTGAAAGAGAAAATACAATGTAAATAATTGAATTAAGATGATTCATAGATACACACAAATTGACATTAGTCATAAAAAAAATAAAAAAAACTACATACCAAAATAAAATATGACATATATAAATGTTCAGTTGCATATATTTTAATTTAATAAATTTAAATATACAAATTTAAAAGTATAACAAGGGTCATTTTCAAAACAAATGCTAAATAAAATTTATCTGAATCGATTGTAAATTTGATAGTGTAAAAATGATCTTAAAATCTCTAAAAAGGCAGTACGAGTATGTTTTCTAAATTGTTTAAATTGGAGATAAATGCAATCCTTTTTACTACTGAAAAATGTGACATGGCAAATCGCAGGCTTATTCCAGTGTTATACCACATTGGACCCAGGCATAAATGTGGAATAAGTTTCTATGGTCGCTATCCCAGCTCTCTAACTTTATGTGTGGTTTATAAGTAATAATTTTTACCACACCATCCTTATTCTATCACTATGCCTAGGCCTTATTTTATACCAGGTTTATAAGTAAGGCCCAATGTTACTTAAAACATTGATCTTTTTCACCTCTATAAAATATACAAGATTTTACTATATTAGAATTAAAGAATGTTAATCAATTATGTTGCAAATTATCTCAACGGATGGGTTTTTTTGAGAAAACTGTATGGAAAGATCATTCTTTAATTTCTATGCATCATACTTTTCAGCCGTGACAAAAAGAATTTAGATGATTTGGTTTGTCAAAAGTGGATCAATGTTCTTTTGGAGATGACTGGTCTTTACCAGCTCACTGTTGTGGATGATGAGCTGCTTCCTATCGGAAATCCTTCAGATACAGTTAAGATCGAAGCGTTAAAATGCCTCTGTAACCTGCTGTACAATAGTCCAGCCACTCAGGAACTGTGTGCATCCAATTGTATGGTGGAAGGGGTTATAAGTCGACTCCGAACATGGAAAGATATAGACATTCCGTATGATATCAAGTTCTATGACATGAAACTGTTATTCCTCATCACAGCCCTGAGACCTGAACAAAGAACCAAAGTTAAAGATGAACTCCATGGTTTGGCATATCTCATGGAATCTCTTGATGAGTTCTCGACTCCGCGTGAGACGAAAAATTCGGGGGATGACTTGGTTGAAGGGGACCATCAGTATTTCATAGAGGTTTGTATTATTCTTTTCTTTTTCAAGGTGTAGTGGTATTATTCTCTTAGCTCAAATCTTGGCGGCCTCCGTGGTGTAGTGGTCAAGACACTTGACTCACGCACGGAAGGTTCCGGGTTCGATTCCCGGTGAGAACACAAAAATTAAAAATGTGATTTTTCTCAAGCCTGGGTGCTCTGTGATGTAATTCACCACTGTAATTAGGCCTCCTGGCCTGTTGTGGTGCAAAAAAATGTAAAAAAAAAAAAAAACATTAAATATTTCAATACAAAGATCTTATATTCTCTTTACATGGATTTTTTTGTTGTGTACTTGTAATTAATTTACTAATAATACCTACATTGTATTACTTCCTGCTAGCCACATTCATTCCACTGCTGGACATAGGCCTCTTCTAAACTTTTCCAATATTTTTTATCTTGGGCTATCATCTGCTATCTACGACCTAGACAATGTCGTCCCCAAGATAGACAATGTCATCTGTCCATCTTTTTGGGGTCTTCCAACACCTCTTTTGCTGTTCCAAGGCCTCGACTTCAGGATTCTTTGCTTTTCAGACGAGTTAGTCCACGAGAGTTATTTTATTTCCCTCTTACCCTGCATATCCGCCAAGTATTCCCCTATCTGTCATCTGGGTATGCGCTTCCTAGCAGTCAGGCTCTGCTGAAGAATTTATTCAATTACTACATTGATAAACTCCATTTTATTAAAATATTAAATTAATTAATAAATAAAATACTCACCTTAGGAATAAGTATTATTATATGCATAATAATATTTCACATATCGTCGTTGCGCCGGAAATGTCTATTAAGTAACATTTATAAAATTTAAAAAGACGTAATTAAAACAATGTAACTTTTGATGATGGATTTTTATTTTGCTTATTTTCTTATTGATAGCAAAAAAGGAAAAAATACATAATTTTATTTTGAATAAATATCTATATATATTTTGTTGAAACAAAATTGTATAATCTTGATATGTGGCGCCAGACATTTTTGACGAATAGGTGAACATTGTTTTTCTGTCACTCTCTCGCAAATGCCTCCCGATACTGCACAAGAAAGACAACTGCATGTAAGACAGATTATGCCCGACTAAAATTGAAATTTCGCTGTCCCGATTTCCACACCCCAAAACTGAACTGATTTGGTAGTATTTTTTTTAGAAAGAGTATCAGAATTAAATTTTCTGTGTTTCTGTTTTTCAAAATTATTTATCATATTTGTATAACATACGTCAGAAGACGGCAAATAAAACTGGGCGCTTTTATGGGTTTTTGGATGGTCCTAGCTACCATAAGAAACCATTTATCAAAAAACCAAAATAATAGAAACACAGCAATGAGAAATATCTATAGTGTGTAAAAAAATCACTGCTGTAATGCCATAATCCAGGGAGAAAATATGTTTGTATGAAGAAAAGTCAGACCGCGTTTCCTCTAAATGAGAAATTAAAGGTACTTTTGATAATGTCGGCGCAACAACGATATACTAATCTCTCAATATAATTATTTGCGTATCACAATTTCTTAAATAATTCAATTGATATCCTATTCCCCTACAGGATTCTCAGCTGGGATTGGTGAATGAAATCCTCAAAATATTTTTCAGTTTAGTATTACAATGCAAAAATGATAAAGAGTTGAGTGAACAAGATGAAAGTCTAATTCTGAGACTTGTTTCGATTTGTAATACATTACTATTATGTAAGTCGTCTTCTGAGGAGAAAGATAATGAACTTTATAATTATGTTGTCAGCTTTTTAACAAGGTTTGTTTCTCCTCACATTACTTATATATTTTTATTTGAATTTTAACATTTGATTATTTCAATTTAAAATTTGAATTCTTTAACTGATAAAAAGTGTAGTGGTTTTTGCTAGAGAAAGCTGTAATTTTTTCAAAGTTATGACGAGCTTGAATGGAAAGATTATATTATTTTTGGTGCATATTAGGTAGATACTATATTCTTTTAAACCTATTGATTTTTCAATCCATTATTTTTCAGTGTGCCACAATCGTGTTTTTCTCAACTAGCACCCATAATTACAGAAAACACATTAGTATACAAAAATCATAGTTTTGAAGGAAGAAATATGGAAGCTGTGCATCACCTCATCCGATTTCTGCAGCTAAAAATGACTCAGACACAAGTAATATATTTTTTATCTTTGGTAATCAACAAAAAATACATTTTGACTTTGTAATTCTTCATAAACCAACTATGAACCAAAATGAGGATCTGTGTACCTGTATATTGTGCTTATAGAGATGGTTACAACTCACTGTGTTTTCAGAATGTAGTTGGACAATATGAGAACTTGTCTCCAATACTGACTGTAATGCATAAAGCGGCCAGTAGTAATGTATACCTTCGCAAGTACTTACGTGCCGCTATACTTCCACCACTGAAAGATGTCCATTCCAGACCAGAAGAGGGAAATACAGTCAGAAACCAACTTTGCCGATTGCTCACCACCCCTGTTACACCTGTTCGAGACCTTGCTGCACAATTCCTCTTTATCTTGTGTAAAGAAAATGGTAAGTGACTACCTACAGTAAATTCTTCAATAGCTCAGACCAAAAGTGTGATAATTCCGGCAGAAAATTTATGATTTTATTCCGCGCTTACATACGTATTAAAATATTGAGGGTTTGATGCCTACCAGTTGGATTTATAATATTAAACAGAAAGAGCTCATATATCTAATGTAAGATCCAATTAGTGCTGAATTTATCTCTCACTTTTGTTAAAGGACTTATTAAGGTAAGCATCCACATGTCCGCATTCCACGCGTAGTATCGCAAACGGCATAGTGCGTGGAAGTATGTACTTGATCCCTACCATTCGAATACACGACGGCCATTTTCAATCAGATTTTTAACATTATAGTTCAGGTTTTCATAGCGAGCGAAAGAGCTGTGTGCGCGATTCAAATGGCAGCCGAGTGCAGCGAGCGCGTGTGTACATCCACTAAATTGGCAATCCGTGTGACGTCATCGATGCGCATCAGAATAGTTGCCCTTCTGAATAATTGTGTCGGCATTACCGATTGGCTGAAGCATGCGGTCCGTCCAGTACACATCAGTGGACGCACTTGTATGATTGACTATTCAAAGAATTCTAAAATTAGTTAGATACGATCCGTCTGATTCGTGCGATGCGGATATGTGGGTGCTTACCTGTACATTAACTTATACGATGTGGCATTGAAAGCATTCTTTTTTATTATCTATTTTATTGTATTTATTAAAATTCATTCATAATATCCATTTAAAACCCAAATATTTTTTTTATATAATTTTACCCGATTTTCAATTATTTGCCTCATCTCAATCAGGTTACATTTTAGTCCTAGAACCAAGGTATACCACTCATCATAAACTCACATACATATATATGCCAGATTTAGGGATAAACATCCGAGATAACCAAAATGGATAATTTGATATCATGTACATGCAATCATATTTGCAATAGTTCCGTACTGAACATTTTTTTGTTCTATTCTAGTAGCAAAATTAAGAAGGAATCAATTTCTTGTATTAATTTCCAGTTTCTCGTATGGTCAAATACACTGGTTATGGCAATGCAGCTGGGCTGTTCGCAACTCGTGGCCTTTTGGGACCAAACAAACAATTTGCTAGCGAATCTTTGTACTCTTCTGATAGTGATGATAGTGACACAGAAGAATACCGAGCCATGAGACACACTGTCAACCCAGTCACGGGATGTTATGAAGCGCCTCATGCAGACCCCATGGCTGGCTGTACAGAAGAACAGGTATGAATATTTTTGGTATTTTAATGTTTGCATTGGCACAACACTCTTTGACACTACCCGTCACAATAGATCTTCATAAGTGACAGTGACGTCAGGAGCTTGCATAACACTGACCCCCACTACTAAGAATAAGACAACATACAAAAAATATGTCAATTCATCCATGTTTTTATTTTTTACCAAAAACTGTTTATATGAATGGGCATGAGCACGAATGATTAATTTTGTTTGCAAATTTTTTAGGTTATTAAATTATACATTTCAACAGAAAAAAACGTTGTGACTGATGAGCAACTTTAGCCAAAATTGAGTTATATAAACCAATTTTTCCAGAATTTTCTGTTTTGTATGAACCGACATCCATGGATATCGGACATAAATTTTGGTGTTCACATCAAAACCCTCTTGTACAACATTCATGTAATCAAATTTATAACCTAGAATTGACTTATTCTTTCAAATTTCCACTCGATTTTCTTATTCAGGATTTTTACCTGAGAGTAACAATCGAGTCGAAAACACTCTTCCCAGGTTCTGGTTTTATTTCACCCACAGAAGTGTATTCTTTATGTGCCTGGAGACAGAAAAACAAATTGATAATTTGTTTCCTTTTTTGTGTTTACTGTTTGAAAACCTATTGGATATTCTAACTTCAAAAATTGTCCAAACTACAAGCAGTTGGTTTATATACAGTAATTCGACTTTGCCTTCCAAATATTCTGTTTTAAATTTTTTCATTTCAATGTTGAATTTACCAGAAAACTACATAAAAATGTATGTATTTAATTGCTTTTATTTTGCAGAAGGAATATGAGGCTATGAAATTGGTCAATTTGATGGATCAATTGAACAGAGCAGGGATTGTTCAACCATGTAGAATTGGTCCCGATGGAAAACCAATTCCTGTAGATCACATATTACAACTGCAGGAAGATCTACCAAGTCAACAATTACATAATGCATAAGTATTACACAAATGGTTTTTTTTGTTTTAAATAATTCTATCTAATTTTTAATATCCAAAGTTCAGTATTAGTAATAAACTTATTGTCACACCATTTTCTGATCCACTACCACAAACTATTTTATCAAATAAAATTTAGATAGGAATTTTAATTTAATGGGTGTATTTTTTTGTTTGTAATGTGTATTAATAACAGTTAAGCATTTTTTTAATGATTAATCAAGATAACATTTGAAAAATGTAAAATAATTCGATTTTAACAGTCAAGTCCTTGCTGTGATTTAAGGAATGCAATTTTTCACTATTCACTAAATAAAAGACTTGAAAACATTATGGTCCTATCCTATGGATAACATTAAAAAACATTATGCATATTGTGTAAACTGTTCAACAATGTTATGGACTATCGACTATATATATATATATATATGATATGATATGATAGATGACATTTGTAATATTTCGATTGTATGTAGAAATGTATTACATATTTGACCTTTCTCTTGTTGTTTCCTGCACTAATCTTTCTAATTTTAGGTATTTTGTCATAATTATAAAGAAAGTTCTCATAAAATATGTATTCCAAGTCGGCTATCTAAAACGGGCATCCATTATGCCTCCGAGAGCCTGCTATAACATCATATCATTGGATAATTATTACAACTAGTTCAAAATCATCATTTTTGAGTTAACAGCTAAAAAACACACTTTTGTATTCTCCATGAATGCTACAAATAAATGAGTTGTGCATTCAACTCATCGTAATATTATTTAAATGCATCATGACTTGTCAATTTGTAGCATTCCTGCATAGCCAAAAAATCCTGATTTTGAAATAACCTTAGTTGTAGTAATTACCCCGCCATATAATTTTGGAGTGATATGTAAAAAAAAAAAGCTTAATTTTTCAAATACATGCTTATTTGAAATGTTTTTTTTTTATATGTAGATATAGTTAACTATTATTTGAACTAGGCGCTAAGTATTATTTATGTAAAAATAAACTATTTTGAGTAACATGGGATTTTTCTCTTTATATTTCATCCAAAGGTCTTTCCTGTGTGCACTTGTAAGAGGCCCGCGGAATATTGGGACAGTTTATATGTTGTCGCGCCTATCGCGTTTATTATTAGCCTCGAGGACTCCTTCCGAAACTCTTCCCTTTATGCACTTTAGGTAATCCGTAGAGCGCCGGTATTTAGGAGGTTTCCAATGCTCCTTAGCAGTGCTAGACTATTTCACCAATTTTCCTGTCAATTTTATTTTAATACAGCGCATAAGTGTTTACAAAGTCAATTAAATCGTGATAGAATCACTTTTATGGAGTTAGGAATCGAGATATTATTGAAAAACTTTAATTATTAGTTTGGAGTATGTATTTACATTTAGTACATTATTTTTTCATTCTCAAAGTACAAACCAAAGCACCTTGGACAGGAAAATTTATATTTGTATCTACCAGATGTTTTTTTCTTCTATATAACCACTAAGATAAATATGTAATAAAAATAATTGTTTATAGTGGAACAGTGCGAGGTGGAGGTGGTTTGGGGAACTCTCCTAATTCTGGTATATAGTAAGCATATGCCTCAAGAGTTTTAAGTTCCCAGGGAGCTTGGTGTTCTATCTCTGTCAGTGTAATTCCCAGATCTTCCAATGTTGGAACTCCAGCAACTACAGTGTCAGTTGTATTCTCCTAAAAATGTCAATAAAGGCCATTAACAAGTTTTCATTTTAGTTATACATACATAATATAGTGAACAATTTGAAAGAAATGATGCCAAATTTTAAAATAAAATCTTATTGAAAAAAAAACAAATTCAATACATAAAAACTTATATGAAAACTTGGAAGATGATGATCTGCCCTTTAGAATTAAAAAGATTTAGTTTTAGAGTTGCAAGATTTCTGTGATAAAAATGACTAGATTCCAAGCAGATGACATTGTATATGGAAACATTGTTAGATATTCGAGTTTAATAAAATAAATTAGTTGATGATTAAAATTTATGGAAAACCATAAGAAACCTGAAATGAAATGATTTTCAAAAAAATAATGCCAGACTGATTAAATAACTGATAAAAGAAAATTTAATTCTTAATTATAAAAAAATATATATACTATTAATTAACTAGAATATGTTTAGTTATTTTTTTTAATATAATTTATATTCAAAATACTACACAGATTAATGTAGATAAAATCTCATGATGCCTTGAGCGGATTGAATGAGGAAGTTCAGCCATACGAGAAATTAGATATAAAAATGTATTCTTACGCGCAGTAAAAATAAGAGCATTAAATTGTACAGCGAAGTTTCCTGAAAATAACAATAAAAATTATTTTTATAAAAACTACATTTGCATGACGTCACTAGTTCTTCCGAATCAACCAATGATAAGAGAGTCGTAATAGATTTACGGTCAACTGACAAATCAGCAGAACTCATTGAGAGGAAGGAAAAGAGTACTTGAGATGTCACACGTGAAGTTTTTTAAAAAATACAAAACTTTAAAAAATCATAGCACCGATAATACGATACATAAAAAAAAATCTTGTTAATTTAATAGTTGATTAATAAATATTTTTTTCAATGACTGAACTTCCTCATTATGGTTTATTAATGGTACACATATATAATATATGAAGATAAACTACTCACCCGATCAATTGATTCCCAGTGGAGGTATCCCAAAGGATATCCAGGGGAGAATTTCTGATTGAGAGTAACCTTCATTTGGAAAAATGGATCATAACGCATGTTGTAGCGAATGTAACCCCAATCATCATCTTTCCGCATGACCTTATACAACCAGTCAACTAGTTCACTCATCTGATAGCGTTTAGGCCTAAAGGAAAGGTAAATACTATAGTAAAAACATTTTTGTAATATAAATTGAAAAAAAAACTTTATTACAATAAATAAAAGAGTAACTATATCAGACTTGACAAGAGTTTTAAAACTAAGTTTTGACAACATTCTAAGTGCATCAGGAGATTGCAATACATTAAAAGGGGGGAGAACACTTGACAGAACATCCGGGTTTAAGTAGAATTATAATCTCACAGGGTGTTAAATCAGTATCGGGCTTTTTTTTTGCTTATCTTGAAATTTAAAATATAATTTTGTTTTTAAAGACTTGCTAGTGAAGAATGTTGCGATGTTTTTATAATCTACAAAAATAATTTAATGTAAAGCCAGCCATACATAGACTGCTCAGACTGTTGAGAAGCAATAATTCAAAAAAATTACAAATTAGATAAAAATCTATCAACATGCTTATATTTTTATGGTAACTCATCGATGACACCAATGTACAACAAGTTGATTCCCATTTTCCAATCGTGAGTTATTTACAACTTGATGAAAATAACCCCCAAAATTGAAATATTCGGGTAAATAAAACAATATCTGACTTTTAGTAAAGACAAACGGAATCAGCCAATAGAAATAACCCTTAAAATTCATGAATGTACAAATGCAAGAAACAGCGACTGTGACTGCCAAACTAAAGAAAAGGTCGATAATACAAAATATTTAGGTATGCACATTAATAGTTACTTAAGATGGAACATACACGTAGATAAGACAGCAACCAAACTAAGAAAAATGATATGTTTATTTGAAAGCATTAGAAACATCCTAAGCAAAAACTACTTTAATTAATGTATACTATGCTCTAGCACAAACAATTATCAGTTACGGAATAATAGGATGGGGAGGAACAAGTAAAACCACATTAGAGCCATTAATGAAAGCACAAAAAGACTTACTAAGACTAGCCAACAACAAGCCTTACCAATACTCTACAGGCAGACTTTTTACAGAATTTCCAGTACTATACATAAGACAAATATACATAAAGACAATTTTAAGACATTTCCATCAAAATCCTGATAGACATAATGACAACAAATTTACGACACTAGGCAAAGATAAAAAACACTACTTCTGCTCCCAAAGAAAAAAACAAATTACGGACAAAGGCATTATACTTTACCCCTAAGCTATACAACTTTTTAAGCAAGGACATATTGGTGAACAAAATGACAAACGATATTTTCAAAGCTCGAGTCCATAAATAAACACTAGAATATTTCATAGTACCTGGACTGGCCACCTGAAGTGTAAGATTTATCATCTTACCCTCATTTAATAAAAATGATCAAGATACGCTGCACAATTGCATTACACCAATGTGTACAATTTCAGTACCCTAAGCACCTTTAGGTGTGGAGAGGGAATGATGATGATGACGATGGTATTGAAATAGAATGTTGTAAAAAATTACAAAACAAGCCACTTGCTTGAAACAAAATAAGAATATATCGATTAAAAAAATATTAGAAAATGTATATTCAGTTTTTTTTTTATTGGTTAAGGTTACAAGGATGATTTGTGCCATATTGTGTGCTTGAAACCCCTTTAAAAAAAAAAATGCAAACATATTTCAGTTGATTTTTTAAAATTATTTTAAACTATAAATTTGGACAAGTGCAAAACTACTTCTGAGGATAAGACTGACTAGACATGGGATGAATTTAGGGGAACCGGAAAGTTTATAATGACGTCTAAACATACCCAACAGCCTGATACACTTGACCTCGTGTCTCAGGATCTCTTGCAGCATTGGCAATACCATAAGCCACATCTCCAACAAACACAGGCTGCTTGAATGTGTTTTCACCTTTATCCCACATCGGAAGAATTGTGGTCCACCTACGCCACCAATGAGTGATGGACCTAAAACCCAAATAATATGTTTCCATTATTTGTAATACCTGTTGTTACAGAACTAAATGTCTATACATATTAATAAACATTCACATAACATGTAAAACTTTCCTTTTATGTATTTTTTTTCCATGAATTACTATTTATTTATGTACTTGCACATACATATTTATATAACTGTGCTAAGAAAAGTGGATATGTTCTAATTCCACTAATCTTTTGTCCTATGAGAATGAACAGCACAGGTACATATTTTTTTATGAAGAGACAGTAAAGTCATAACATAAATTACTATAAAAAATAAATTAAGCAACTTTGTTTTTAACCACTAATTCTTTTTTTCCACCGACCGGTTTCACAGCAAACAAGCTTTTTCGTCAAGATTTACGTAACTAATGAAGTATTTCCTATTTTATTATATCCATGTTTACTAAATACTACACGTGGAGCTAATAAATCAAGTTTTTTTTTTCCTAAAAGGGTGGTAATTTGAGATGCATATTTTAGAATCTAGACAGGAGAAGAAGCTTGTTTGCTTTGAAACCGGTCGGTGGAAAAAAAATAGTAGTTAAAAACAAAGTTACTTTATTTATTTGATTATAATAAATAACCACAAAGTTAGTGACTCAAATATAAAATTTGCATAAATTATTGTTTACTTTTAGAATAAAAAGTATTTTCTTTTTTTTCAACAAAAAGAATACTAACCATATTATTTCAAACATGAGATTTGAGTCAGGAAATATTATGTAAGACTAATTAATCAATCTGCTATTGATTTTTAATCAATACATGTAGATAAGTAGACCTGACAAGTATTTTTTTTTTAATTTGATATATATGATTACTAATTACCCACAATGATACATTTAAGAGTTTTATGGAAATCAAATATTTTTGTAATGTGACATCCTCAAACCATTACAAAGCGAATGAATGTGAAAATGACATTTTAAAGTTAATTATTTCGCATTAATTTACCTAAGAAATTCTTCCATACTTTTGTATGTAATTTGTGACTCAAGTGCAAGTCCGCAACAGTAGTTTATGAAGTAGATGAATTTTGGCAAACTTACTTCAAGAAGCGATCTTCTCCCCCATAGATGTCCGATGCCTTTATGATAGTGGCGTCAGGAAACTCCTCTCGAACTGCCTTCTCTCCCAACCACTTAGTGGCCCGAAAGCGACTGCCACCTTCTATAACTGGTGACTCGGGATGCTCCGCTGAATTGAGGTATGACAGATGAATCAGCCTATCGACTCCCATTTTCTTACATGCCCTAAAAAAATATTTTTCATTATTTCATTGCATCACTAGTTTATGTAGGAACTATAGATTGAGTTATGATTCCCATAGTATTTTTTTTGTTCCAAATAGATTTTTAGACTAAATTGTAAGAATAATCCAACTGAGATTTTTGTTTATTTTTTCAATTAAATGCCTTTTTAATTTTAGTAAAGCTGTGATCCTGTGGTAACTAGCGAACTGTGAATCAGAGATCCTGATTCCCATTTTCTAGTACTAATTAAAGTAGCCCCCAAAAACATATATTATATCATACCCCCTATCTGTACCCAGTGGTGCATAGGGTACTGCATAATGAAAACTGAATGCAGGGCATCTTGATCTTCTGTTACATAAAGTTACGTTGACCAGTCTTAAACCTCAGGTGCCAATCCAGAGGCAGCGTAAAACCACCTTTTGAACCAATATTTCATATTCACCTTGCCAGGAATCGAACCTTAAATATTGTAGGCGAACGCGCCATCCATTACTCTACAGACTGGACTAAAATCCACTCGATTTCCTTTTTCAGGATTTTTACCAGAGTAGAATTTTTACCATCCAGAATTCTAGTTCTATCTCACGCACAGAACTGTATTCTTTTTCCACCCCGACAGAAAATTGTTTTGGTAAATTATAAGAACACAAATTGGGATTCAGAATCAATATTTGATGTAAAATAAAATCGACGCTAATAGTCGACCCAATGAAGGAAACATTATTTACCTGGCAATATTTCTAGCTCCTGTGACATGAACATCTGTAAAGGAATAGTTGGATGTTTCATAATCCTTGCCAATAAGATTAATGACCACATTTGAATACTTAATGGCCTGCTCGATAGAATTTTGATCGCGTAAATCAAATTCAGGGAGGAAAATTACTTGTCCCAAGTCACCAACTAATTTCATCCGCATCAAGTCATATTGATCGCAGCGGTGAGGAAGGATCAACTGGAATTATGAATAAGTATTTAAAAAGCTGCAATGTGTTAAATATTAAGTATATTATGGGTAAGTTTGCATGCATATTTATTTTGGAAATAGTGAATAAGTCACAAAATTAGTAGTCTGATTATTGAACATGTTTTGAAAAAAAAATTGTGTGCATATTCTATTTTTCATGCAGAAAACTTAATCTTACTTTATAGATAAAATTGAAGGCACAGTGGAACACCGTTTATCCGAGCTCCAGTCATCCGGATTGCCAAATATTCGTATCATTATCAAGAAATAAAAAATAAAGATGTTACAATAACAAATAAAAAAGGGCGCTGGCGGCCGGCGCGTTTTTTCTCAAAGCAACTAACTTTGCTGGACATGATTAAATAAGATTTTAAGTGATAATGTCTGGCACTCATTAATCCGGGTAATTTGAATTTTACTGTAACTGTTAACTACCCATTGTAATATGAGCCCTGGAAAAACGCAAGTAAAAGCAGGAAAAAGTCATCCCGCGCTACCATTGTAATAAAAAAATAGACTTTAGTACTTTCTAGATACAAGAATAGTTAACTTAAATGTGAACTTACTAACGTGTCCCTTATAATCAAGATATGCAACTATACTAGTTCTAAAACCTAAACTATTAATTACCTGAGTTCCAGTTTTTCCAAGACGATTACACAAGTAGCGACCGACAAATCCTGAGCAACCAAAAACTGTGGCAACGATTCCATTGAAACTGCTTCGACCTCCTGTTCCCCTTTTCCAAGCTGCAGGATTCAACTTAACCTTGTTTTCATATTTCGTACTGTATTTAGATGATTGAATGTACAACAAACTGACACTTCCAGCGTGATTTTCTGAAATAGTATAACATATTTTTTAATAAAACAAAATATCTAGATTGTACACAGATCTGAATTTGACAGTTGATATAACAGTATACGTCAAGATTATATAACATATTTTGCTACAGATGGATTTGAAGGAATAAGGAACCAATAGTTGGGATATTTTTTTTCCTTAAATAAACATTTAAGAAATCAAATGTTAAGACAATTATAACATACTGGCGATCCTAATACCGCCGGTGAGACTCAACGCCGCCATATTTCTTTTCAGGAAATCAGTCCATGGAAATCAGAAATAGTAAATCATAGAAACGATCAAGTCGTAGATATCTGATTTTATAATAGATAAAGTTCTTCGCTTCCAACAAGAAAACTATAGTAGGGCCAATTTAATAGGTCATATTTGACACTTCATCAAAATTCAACAACATAACCTTGTAAGGGCGGTAATAAAATATTATTTATTTTTTAGAATTTAGAACTGCTCAATTGCTTAACTTTTTTCAACCCGATTACGTATTTATTGTAATAATGACAAAAGAAGGTAATTTTATAATTTACTTTCACTAATAAACCATTCTAAGCATAATAAACTTTTTATAACACCAAAATTACTTTCAGCCGTAATTAATAAATAAGGCTCTTCAAACACTTCTCCCTCTAAAAGAGGTGGTGTTGTTTTTAATCAGGTATAAGTTTCCTGAAAATAAGCCAAAAATTTGAGTAATTTTCCAAATAAAATGTTATTTTTGAAACGCACATTGTTTTTCTATATTCATTTCACCAAATGATTATGTACGTTTCCTGAAAGAAAAAGCAGGGGGCTTAGTAATAATTATGAATCGTCTTGTAGTCCCGTGGCTAGTGTAGTAGACTTACAAATCAAAGGTCCACCCATGGATCAAAGGTAACAACTTAATTCTCATTCTCTAATTGTGAGTTATTTAGTACTAGTTGAAAATAAGAAGCAAAATTAAAATATTCGGGGAAATTATGTTTTTATATTGTTGATAACAACGTTTCTTTTACAAAAAAAAATCTGACATGCTGTCTTTTTCAAAATTCAATAGCCTAATACAAAACAATAAGTTATAAAGAGGATAAATTAATCAAAAAAGTGGATTCTTTAAAAAAGTTTTGAAATTATTCGTTTATTTGATGGGTCATCTGAAAAATTATTTAAAAAAATTACTTCTGGGAACATTTTTTGTACTATGGCAATTTGTTTGACATAACAATCCATAGAAATTTAAAATCCCTTCGGAGCTCTTTCCGGTTTTCTGAGTTAACCAAAAAACATCAAGTATGGCCTTTTTTAATTTATCCGTGTTATTTAATACCAATCAGTGAAAATAATGACTTATTCTAAACGCTTTAATGTTTATCGACATTTTGGCTGTTCTTAACATATTATAGTTTTTGTTCTTAATCATTGGAAGACCGTCTAATTTGTCTTGAAATATTCGTGCTATCCGTCAATTTGACTACTACTTGTTTATCGCCGCGGGTTTTGTTTTCCGATTGTTATATTTCACAGTTTTCAAACGTTCAATTCTTGTGTGTTCTAGAATGTTGATGCCCAAGCAGAGTCGGGTTACAATCTATGAATATCTCTTCAAAGAGGGTGTTATGGTTGCTAAAAAGGACTTCCATGCCCCTAAACATCCCGAACTGGAACAAATTCCGAACCTTCACGTCATCAAGGCTATGCAATCCTTGAAATCAAGGGGATATGTCAAGGAACAGTTTGCCTGGAGACATTTCTACTGGTGGGTAGAGTTTTTGATTATGATTAGGAAATGTTCAGTATTTTAATTTTGAAGTTTATTTTCTTTACTATTTTTCCAATTCATCACTAGTTTTTCAATCCTACTAAATTTTACACACTAAATTGTATTTTTTCTTTTTTTTAAAAAATATTTTAAGTATTAAAGGAGGATTTCAGCATTTTTTTCTGGTGACAGTTACAAGAGTTTTAATTAAAACCTGTGTGGATTTAAAAAAAATTAATAAACACCAAAATTCAAAAACCTCTATAATAAAAAGATTTACTTTACCTTTTTTTGTGCATAAGCTCCTCAGAAATATAAATCATTTGATAAGTTAAGTATTTGAAATTAGCTGTAAGTTAAGGATAAAGTATTATTAGTCGCTCTTAAATAGCATACAGCAGACAATCAGTACACAGTTATTACCGGGTTTAAAACGGGTACCATATTCAAAACCGGGCTGTGGTCCCGTGGTAGTATTGTGGACTCATGGGTCTAAGGTCCGAGGTTCAAATCCCACTCTACCACGACTCGATTTCCATTTTTCCTGCACAAGTTATTTACGACTTTTAGGAAATGGTCTGAAAATTAAAATATTTAAGTAAATAATAAGAACTCAAATATTTGTTTTATGAAAAAAAATACATATCTTGAAAAATCTCTATTATAGAATATCTTTTCCAAATTTAATAACTCAGTTGCCCACATTTTAATCCCGTAACTCGATTTTTCATGATGAATGTCGAACGGGCGGTTGGGAAGCATCGTACAAATGCAAAATTAATGTCCGTCCGTTCATTTCTGCTTTTGAAACTTAAGTATTTGAAATTCTCGCTTTTGAAAGTATATTGATATCAATTAGAAAAAGATTTATGCAACAATAAGTTAAATGAAAAGTTTTAGGTTTTTGGTTTCACGTGTATTGATGGATCTTTGATTCTCATAAGGCAGTTTTTTTTAGATGATCGAGATACTCTGCAGTGGTATACCAATGCAGTGCTCTATGCACCGCTGGGTGTGGATAGGGAAATAGTGATGATGATCTATAAATTGTTATCAATACCTTAATTCGCTCCAGATAATGCATTGGGCACTGCAGTGATAAATGAAATACAGCATATCTCGATCATATATCAGATTAAGGTAAGGTGATCAGGACTGAGAAATATTGCAATGTAAAATCTTACGCAGGACCTCATCACGGTAGGCAAATACACCAACCACTACACTTTGAGGCGGACTTATCTCCATTTGATTTTCTTTTTTACTATATTTATCTAAGAGTAGTCGTTTGGTTCTATTTCACACACAATACTGTATTTTCATCCACCCGGTCACAGATAAATTTACCACTGCATTGATCCGTGTATTTCAAACATCTTTCTGTGGCATTTTATAGGTATCTGACCAATGAGGGCATCGAATACCTGCGAACATACCTCCACCTTCCTCCTGAAATTGTACCCGCCACCCTGAGGAGGCAGGTGCGCTCCGAGCTGAGCAGGTCCCGCACTGTGGGAGGATCCCGACCAGAGGGAGCCGGAGGGCGGCCACGAGAGGACCGCGCTGACTACCGCCGAGCGCCAGCTGCGCAGCAGGCTGACAAGAAGGCTGATGTCGGTGCTGGAACTGCTGATCTTGAATTCGTAAGTTACATTGCATTTTTATAAGGTTTCCGGTTTTCAAAAGTCATGTTTGAACGTTTAGTGTGTTTTGGCAGGTATAGAATTCTCCTAAAACTCACCGAATCATGACATGGGCAGTGTAATGACAATACTTAAAAAAAATCATAGTTATACAATTTTTTTTTAAAAAGCACTGAACTTCCTCATTTTTATAGATGAAATCATCACTACAACTCGGTAAAACGCCGAAGGTTATTTGCCAAAATCTATCGCGCCACACCGGTAGATACGCGTTGTATTCATATCTCATTTAAAGAGCTGTGTGACGATACTGCGCTTGAGCCGAATGCTCTGTAATTTTGTATTTCGGTATTTGAAAAGGTCTTAATATAAAATAGATCATTTCAATTTTATTACTACTTGGACCGGTATCTGGCATTTTAAATTTTGACTGTAAAATGCATTATTTTTAAAGACACCTGTTTTCAATATTCAAATTTATCATTTTATAGATTTGATTATAGATTTTTTCATAGGAAGTTTTAACATCAATATGGTTTTTTTTTTTTAGTTTACTCATTAATATATATTTTTTTTAATACAGTCGAACTTGGTTATAACGATCACGGAAATAGCGAGATCTCGGTTATAATGAGGAAACATTAGTTGACATTTTAGTTTGCGGTTTTCTCCATACATTTATTCACTTTTATAACGAGCTTCTTCTCGGACATACCGAACAAAAATATTGTCAACAGTTGAGCAAAAACTCTTCAAGTATTTAAAAACATTATTTTCGAAATAAGAACCTAAGTAATAAAATCCAAATGAGGGACTAACTTATTACCAATGCAGCTGGGCGTCGGGATCGGTTTACGTTTATGATACTACACAAATATGTTTAATGTTGCGTGTAAAAAATCCTAGGTTTGTGAACTGAGTAAGCACAGGCATTATTTCATTACAATTCCTTTTGTAGTTTATGAATGACATCCTTGTTTCGAAGGGTGGTTTTTACTTTGTTTTTTTTTTTTAATGTTCTATGGTCAATGCATAATGAACATTACAAGTGGGTGATGTCAGATAAGTTAAAACCTAACCCTTTAATTGTAAACATGACCACTAACAAACAGAAGTGTTTCAATTTGCGAAAAAGTGTCAATAAATAATTGTACAAATATTGTATAATAGAACGTGTCATGAAATATGTTGAAGTGTGAAAAAAGATTTCTCTATCCTTATCACATTGTGGAAAAATACTAATGTTTATTTATCCAAATTTGAAATTTAGTAACTGGTGTGTTTGTAATAAGCATTTATTATAATTTTCAATAGTGGCAATATGCAATGGCGATTAGAAAAAACCTCTCTCTGGTATAACGAGTAACGCTTATAACAAGCAAGTTCAGTCAGTCCCGTTTTCCTCGTAATAACTAAGTTCCACTGTTATTGTCTTGTAATCTAATTAACTCATGTGTGGCTATGCGGTAACGGATGTCTACCTCGGGTAAAAAACATTTAATAACTCTCTTATTTTTTTAAATAACCAACTCATATTTTTTGTAATCCTTATATGGACTTTTTTACACCAAAATAAGGAAACATTTTTATAAAAAATGCACGGGCTTTTTCTATAAAAAATAATTTCTTCATTTTGTAAAATAAATTAAAACAAACGAAAGAGATGCCAGTATTATAAGTGGTTTATTAAATTTTATAAGAAAGAGCACGAGAATATAGCATATCAGAAGACCGACAAGGACACTATTCGTTAGGGGCGGAGCTTGAGTGACCGAGAAAACAATACCGAAAGAGCACGATACAGAATTATACCACTTGTGGGACAGAGAACACATCAGTCGCGTGAAGTTTTTTGTAGTAAACTGAGCTGACGCTGTATTTAACACACCGTGTTCCCGAAATGTTTCTACAATTTATTCACAATTTATCTGATTAAAATTATTTTTTGACAATTCTTGATGGAATTTCATTGTAATGATGTAATATTTACATACATTTACATATAAGTTATTAATCAAAAATACTTGGTACACTTCCACTCATTTCCACACTTAAGATAATATTTTGATTTCTATAAATCATCCTTACATTGTATAATATTCGCCAGTCTGAAGATGTCCATTAGAGGATGAAAGCGCTAATTGGTCAAACAAATAAGTGGAAGTGTACCCAAGGAAGTGTGCAAAGTTATTTCATTTAAAGTGTTCAAAAAATTTGTTCGTAACTAGTTTTAAAAAACGTGTTTACGTTGTCATTTTTGTGTATGTTTAATTATGATTTGATTATATCACGTATTACGTACTATTATTTTATTTCTTACAAGTTTTTTTTGCTATTTTTTTAGGTTTTATTTCAATATTATTGTAAGAATATGTTTTAACAGCGTTTTTATTTATTCTAATAAAATCTAGTATTTATTTGCAATAAAAATTTGATATTCATTTTTGCTTTCAAATAAGAGTTGTATTAGCATAGCATACTTTCTAGTCTCCCGGTTGATCTATTTCCGCTAAATTCAGTCGTAAGTGTAATTCGGAATTCAGTCGACAACCAGACGCGGGCGGCAGCGCTTGCTGGCGGGATTTTAAAAGGAATGAACACAATTTCTAACTTTATTTTGCATAAATATGCTTTAATTTTATATTTATATATAACATCTTTGAACAAAGATCATTTTTAACACATACCATTGTAAATAATTTGGTATTTTAGCTTACATTTCAAAATATCTCGACTTATGCTTGTGGTCACATTGTGTTACACCACCGGCTGCAAAGGGATTATTCAGCACAGTCTTTTAAGAGTTAATTCAAATTATATTCTCGGTATTTTTTATTAAAATTTTTCCATAAAAAACTAAATTTATACTGTATTATATTTCTGTACCTTAATAAGATAAAATGTGGCAGTATACTTTTTATGGTTTTGAAGTTCAAAATGCAAAAATTGTCACAATAAGCTATTTAATATGCGAATAAAACACTGAATCAGAAGTCCACTTTATTTTAATGCAAAAAACATCAGGGGGATTACTTATAAACCTGGTATAAAGTTACGCTTAGGCATAGTGATAGTGACGGGAACACCATCCTTATTCTACCACTATAATAACAATGGTTTTCCCATCCGTATCCTATAACTATGCCTAGGCGTAACTTTATATCAAGTTTATAGTCTCATTTACGCTGTTTTAATATGTACTTTTATTATCAAAATAGTCTGTATTTTATATTGAAAGTTCTTTATCGTGTTTTGAAAAATCGCAAAACCTTGTTTCTTAAAAATTTCATTCAATGTGACTCCCATGGTTTATCCTTTAAGGTACAGATTTATATCTCGAAACATTTTGACTTTAAATTTTATTAAAAAATATTTTTTCTTTTTACAGAGAGGAGGTTATGGACGAGGCAGGCCTGCACCACAATAAGTTAATCAAGATGTAATTTTACAAATATAATATGAAAACCCAATATAATCTCTTTCATTTTTAATAATTTATCATAATCGAAAAGAACTCTAGTAATTATTACAGTTGTGAATTTTAAGCACAAGACACAGAGGTTAAGTTGAAATTACGTTAAATGATTCACTGGGAGCCTGGTGCTCGAGGCAAGTTTATTAGCCACTACTCAACTGGGCTGCCCGTTTACTAAAATAAAAAAAATATGTACAATTATTACCCAACTGAATATTTTTCTACAGATAATTAATCATTTGAGTACTTGAGACCAAAACAAAGACGCATGGCTTTTTTTCTTTGTTGTACACTAATTTCTATGGGTACCATGTATTTTTAATTGCAAGATAGTAAAATTTTAACCACCAATAACAGAAAAGGGTGTAATGAGAAATGTATTTATTATTATGGATAACTTATATAGCGCCATTTTCGTAACAAAATACCTCAAGGGCGCTTTACATAGTGATTCTTTTAAATTTGTAATTTAATTAAAATAATTTATTTTGCTGTCACATGCTACGGATTTAGAGAACAAGTGGGTTTTAAGTTTTTTCCGAAACATCACTTCACTTTCACAGCCTCGCACCTCTGCTGGGAGAGCATTCCATGCCATAGGGCCTGCGACCGCAAATGCGCGTTCACTAAATTTAGTGCGCTGTTTGCGTAGAGGTAAAATAACTTTTCCTCTCGTCGTAGACGTAGCTGATCTAAGCATTAGACGCCTGTCAGCTAGTTCATCTGGAATGCATAGTTCCCTTAGATATTCCGGATCAGAGTTGTGCAGTGACTTATACATAAGCCAACAGAGTTTGTATTCGACCCTCTGTGGAAAACGTAGCCAGTGTAGTTCCCGAAGTAGTGGAGTGATATGACTGAACTTAGAAATTCCGAAAATAAGTCTTGCTGCAGCATTTAATACAGATTGTAGGCGAGTAGACCTGCATAGATACCATTACAATAATCGACTCTAGACACTACAAACGCATTTATTAATTGACGGGCGGCATCAACCGGCAAATTTTTGTGTTTGCATTTTATTTGTCTCAGCTGATAGAAGCATGAACTTATCGTTCTACTAATTTGAGCGTCAAGAGAAAGGTCAGAATTGAGTAAAACTCCCAGTAGTTTAACGGTGGGTAAAGCGGTACTCTCTACATTGGGTAGGACCGTATCCTGGATCAAATTCTGTCGTCTATCTGAAGCGACCCATAGTTGTTCAGTTTTTGATGGGTTTAAAGTTAGTCTGTTTTCAGCTATCCAGTTTCCTATTTTCTCAATGCATCCATCAATTAAATTTAATATTGTCAATTGACAAGCACACTTCTCTCGCCTGGTTTGCAATAAAAATAAATCTGAGTATCATCTGCGTAGCAGTGAGACCACAGTCCACATTCTTTGATAATGTTCTCTATATCTTTAGTGTAAAGGAGATAGAGGAGTGGTCCGAGTACTGACCCTTGAGGCACTCCTGTAGACACCCGAAAGTTGGTTGAGCTTTTACCCTAGAACACAACTGCATATTCTCTTTCATTAAGATATGAAATGAACCACATATGTGCCCGATCACGCATACCATAAGTTTTCTCCAGACGTTCAAGCAAAATATTATGGTCTACAGTATCGAATGCAGCACTCATGTCCAGAAGAGCCATCAACACCAGATTACCAGAGTCTACCGCCGTTATAATGTCAGATAGTACTCTTATCACTCCCGTCTCCGTGGAATGAAAACGTCGGTATGCCGATTGCCTTACCGAAAATAAAGAATTCTGCTCGATATAGTTAACGAGCCTATGAGAAACTATTTTTTCTAGTATTTTTGATACGATGGGAAGATTTGAAATAGGGCGAAAACTGGAATGTTAGATCATTAATCTGAAGGGACTTAAAATTATTTTAATTGAACAGTATTTTTTGTACTGACAATTTGTTTGAGTTGAGCACAAATATTCTTGGATAAAAAAACTGTACAATTTTGAAGAGAAAAACTGATTCAATTCAGTTTAAATATATCTAGCCTGCAATTGAGTAGTTTGTTGGAAAATCGAGGTTGAAAAATATTAGTCATAAAATAATACAATTTGGCTATTCATAGTTTTATTTATAAATACACACTATAATGGTATGTTAAGTATTATAACTAAGGTGCTGTACGAAACATCACAACAATGTATAAAAATGATCAATTTAGATTCTCCAGTCTTGTTAGGAATTCCTTTGAATGATATTACTAATGTCTGCAATGTAGTTTTAACGTGATAATAAATACTTAAGAGTTAAATTCACAGGCCATTCTTCATAGTTATTAATTATTTTGTGTATTCCCTTGTCTCTGGGTAGCCGGAGTAAGCCCACGAATACTGAGATCATATACAACTTCCTCAATCTTTTTCACATCATACTTAAGTGCATCAAATCTTTTACGAAGATTATCGTTCTTCAAGTTCAGCAACCTATAAATAAAAAATGGATCATAGCATTTTTATCTTAGTGCTACTTAAACATCAATTATGGACTAAACAATCCTTTAATTATATGATGAAACTTAAAAATGTGTATTCAAGATCTTTAAAAAAAAAAATACGTATTTTAAATGCACGTTTTGTGTTGATTTTTTTTATTAAAGAAATATTTGCATTATGATTTTCCCAAACATTTCGATTTTGGGGCTATTTTCAACGAGTTATAAAATAAGTTGCTGTTAGAAAATGGAAATCAAGTTGTGGAAGAACGGGGTTCGAACCTCAACCTTCGGTCTGTGAGTCCATGACACTAGACATGGGACCACAACCCGTTTCTAAATTGCCTGTCAGTCATAATCACCTGTAAGGCAGCTACATTATTATTTAACATTAATTTGAAATCCAAATCAAATTTAATCATTGCGCTTTGAATGGAATGATATGACCGAGTTAGGAAAGCACACGACAACTGACAGTATACACTTTTAAAAATAGCTTTTTTTTCCATTAAAAAAAACATGCTCCTCAATTATTATTTAACAATGTTAGCACTTTGATATACACAAATTATTTGTAATGACCTGAATCCAGCATTGAGTTCCATCACAAACTGAGAAATCTGCAATGGTTTACTGTAATCTCCCCTGGTCACTGAATTCACTGCCAGTCGTGCCTGGAAAATTATTATTTTATGACATTCTCAATAATTTAAAACATGCATCACTATTTCTTTAAAACAAACATACCAACTCTGATGACAATTCAAGGAGTCCCATCAAAAAATCTTCAATATCTAAGTGAAATCCGGATCCATCTTCTTTTGGTTGTACTAAAATTGCAATCAAAATTAGGAACAGGTTGAAAGGAGTGTGCAAGCAGGTAATCAAATTTATGATGCATTAAGTACAGTGATAACTCATAGAAATAAAAATAATATGTCAATAGATTCTAGACGATGCAGTTTTACCTGAAACTAGGTATGGAATTGAAATATGGAGGATGGTAAAGGAAGGATGAAAGCGTGAAAAATCAATGGATGACGGAATCTGACATGAATGCAAATCTAAGAGGAATAAAAAGGTCAAAAGTCAATCACTAAGATAGTTCCGTTGTGGGATGAATGTATGATATATGAGTATATTACGGCAAAAGGGAATAGTAACAGGACGATGATGACTAAGAAAAACTTGGCATACCAAGTCTAATCATAATTAGATAAACCAAAATTCTAAGTCTGATTTTTCAAAATCAGGAACAGTCAAAGGGAATGTGTGTCAAGACTAATGAATGTGGAAGCTGAGAATGTATCAGTATAGATGAATATGGTGTTTCATCCTATTTACACTTACGGGAAATGCTGTGATGGTAGGAAGGTAAAATAAAATAAATGTTAGCTTAGAGTAATAGCCTAATAGAGTTGCCCATATGGAGAAAAACCAATCAATGATTATTGACCACGAAGTTGGCTACAGATTATAGCAATACAACGGGCTGAGAATTTGAAGCGCAAACTGAAACCGCACATTACACCAAACCAAAAATTCAGAACGCTTTTGTTCTATGCAATAGAGGAATAAACCAATGAGTAAGTTCAGTGCTACAAGAAATTGGATATAAAAAAAATGTTGTTTACATATTGGAGCATCCATTATAAGGTGAAGTGCCTCAAAAATTAATAAATTATCTACGTCACAATATCTTCCAAGTTAACTGATGATGGCGTTGTGATAGATTCCCAGTTTACGGGAAGCCAACTCGCCTACAAAAGTTTGTGACGTCACAGGAGGAGTAATTACAAAACTTTATAAAATGATTATACGGTACACAGTTTTTTTATTTTTTAAATAAAAAAACCACTGAACTTCCTCGTTTTTTGGTAATTTTTTTATTAAAAAATAGATTTTATGGGGAACACAGTTAACCAACCACTTTGAATTGATGAATAAAAATTAAAGATATTTATGAAGTGAATATTGATAAAAACATACTTCCTAATATTGATGCAGCCGTTTCACGAGATATCAGTATTCCCACCTCCAACCAAACGATCAACGCTGTGGAGAAGCACAGGCGCTGGGTCACATACTTCCAATGATCCCGATACCTGGGATATAATTTGATTTGAGTAAATGGAGAAACATAGTCCATTCGATGAAGGTATCTAATAGTTATTAATGTCTACAAACACTAAACATAAATTCTACAGTGTTGGAGATTTTTTAAATAGCGAAATTATTTACCTGTAATAGTCTTCTGCAGGAAAAGCTTCGGATAAATTAGTGTATCCTGTTCTGACTTCTTCGAACAATTCCCTTGCCTTGCCACAAGCTTCTGAAACTAGAAATCAAAATGATGTTTATTAATTTCTAACCATTTAATTTTAGGATAAAGCAAATAAAAAAAAATTGTACTTACTGCGGGATTCATCATTGTGAATAACTTGTAGTGTGGTATTTATTTCCCTTGATGCTTGTTCAATATTTTTGACGATGTTCTTTATCACCTGAAATGAAAAAGGTTAAAATGATATACCGAGGATTTCACTGAAGCCAGTAAATATTAAATATATAAGTACTTATTTACCTCTCTTATGTTTTGATCGCTATTTATATGTTCTTGGAATTCCAAAAACACATCTGTAAAATTCGGCATTTTATAAACAGTTAGAAGATGACGGAAATCTCTATAACAATTTTAATAAATGTGACAAGCGGAGGAGGCGTGATCGTAGCGATTGGTGATAAGTCCGCAATGTCCCACGCGGAGATTATGTTTCACAATTTTGTAGATGTTGATTATTGACAAAGATAAGCCGCGAAGAGAATGACAAGATGCGACACAAATTTGAGTTTGAGTTGTGACCACAGCGGTTGTGACAAGCAGAGACGAGCAGTGACCACAGACTACAGATATGCAGTGACATGTCATGTGAAATGACCACAGACTACATGAACTGACAAGAAGAATTCCATAGAATTTCAAGAAATCTGTAGAAGACTACGACGTTGGTGACGTTTCGATCTCATAACCGTATCACGGGGGGTATAAAATAATATGTAAAAAAACAAAAAATGTTTTTATGGGGTTGGTTGGGTATTGAGATAGAGTGGTAGCGAGAGAAAATTTAATATGAGATTTGATCATCTCGGAGGCTGTGAAAAATCAAGTTCCGCGTTCGCACGTATGAATAGACGGAAGCTGTCCGTCTCTCCGCTAACTGAGAGAAAGCGGGAACATCCGCCGAACGGAAACTTGAGATGAATTTGGAAGATCGCGTCTTCCTGGTGCCTCATCGGATATGTAGAATAGTAAGTTATTTTGCCATGTGTTCCCCTTTTTATCCCCCATCATGATAATATAATTCTAATTAAAACTAAATGAATTTAAAGCCCAAAAGAAAATAAAGAAAACTTAAATCTAATCTGAAAACTAATAAATTGGAAAATAATTTAAAAAGCTTGAATGTTTTATGTACCTATGTTTATTAAGCTAGAACATGGAAATAATCTTAGAACTAGTTACAAACATGAGACAAAGAAAAATACTTACAGATCTAGGTCCTAAACTAATGCAGTTCGTAATTGTCACTCTTCACATTAGTGATCTTAACTCTTTCACAATATTATCGGTGGTTTCACTTATGTGGAGAGATGACGGATGGTAGTCCGGATGCTGTATTTGGACAAACACATGCTGGGCGATGTCCTGGGCGGAGATCTGCCATGGATAGAGCCTTGGGCGGCTCTCGGGATTCGGTCCGGGCTGATGGTGACGGTGACAGCCAGCTGGAAGACTGGCCGGCCGTGGGCTGGGCACACGCGCTGGCGGTGCAGGAAACTGGCGTTCCTTTGGAGGACGATGGATTTCCTGGATGTGGAGGGACCTTCGCAGCTGGAAGGCGGCCTCCGATGACCCCGTGGAGTAGTCGGATTCCACGAGGTTTGCTACGTAGCACTGGCTACCCGTACACTCACTTCACTTCAACTTCCACGACTCTCGACATTGTATCGTCTCCGCGATCGACGGTACGATCGCGTAGACTCGACTCGACTCGCTTCCCCGACTGTCGACCGACTCTTGGTCGACCCTACTTCCCGACTCTTTTCCGACTCGTCGTTCCAACCGTTTGGGGTGGTTTTATAACACCCGAATTAGGAGCTCTCTCCTCCTTCCTCTCACTTATTGCTTAAAACTCATTGTCTCTTTTCCACACTCATTCATAAACGTCTCGTCATATTTAAAACTAAAATATTATGTTCTGCATATTATTTCTTATAAAACTAAATTATAATTAACTAAGATTAGAATGTATATCGTCGGGTTGTGGTCCCGTGGCTAGTGTCTCGGACTCACAGACCAAAGGTCCGTGGTTCGAATCCCACTCTACCCCAACTTGATTCCATTTTCTAATAGTGAGTTATTTACAACTCGTTGAGAATGGCCCTCAAAATTAAATATTTGGGTAAATCATAAGAACGCAAATATTTCTTTTTTTTTTTTTTAAAAAGTAAAAAAGTATATAATATTATATATGTTAAAACTAATTAATTGAAAATAAACATATACTAAACATTGAAAATTAAATCAACAAACTAATTTTTATTTATGAAGATTAGAAAGGAATCATAAATTAAAAAATTGGAAATGATTCACCTCCTAGTGCAGTGGTTGGCGCGTTCGCCTACCAAACTTGAGGTCCTAGGTTCGATTCCTGGCAAGGTGGATGTAAAATACCTTCATACATATTATAAAATAATCGCTGATGCGTTGCAATTGGCGCACTGGTGCAGTGCCTTATGTACCACGGGCGCGGATTTGAAAATGATGGCGCAAAAGTTAATTAGAGTTTTAAGTTTATATGTGGCAAGTTGGAATAATCGGCGCGCGTACGAATGAAGATGTATGAGATTTGAAGAAGAAAAAGGTTTGTATGTATTACAGAGGAATCAATTACGCGTTTTATTTTGTTGTGTTGATATAAGTTTTTAAAATACAAATATTATTTTAATGGCCATCGATTTGCGAATTATTATTAAAAAAGGTTATTTTTTCCCCAGCGGAAAACATGGGTAAATATTTATAGTTAAAGTTATTATTTTCAATAGAGAGGGTTTTGAAATTCCGGATAATTCGCCGTTCGGTCATTTGAATTTAACCCGAGGTCGTAATTGACATTAACAATGGACGAAATATTTGTGAATACCTAGTAACGGCTCTGGTAAATGGGGATTTATTTTAATGAATTTATTTGTACAGGTGGTCATTAAAATGGGGTTCTTTTCGGAATCGGCTAGCATGAACTAATAGGTTATATGTAAATGCATTATTGCCGAGAAACCCCAGATTAGAGAAAACAAAAGAATGTATTGGAAAGTTATATTTAAATTCGTATTGAAATATTTTAAAATATCGCCGCGTTTTTTTTCCCAATACAAATAAAGGTTGATTTTATAGTCTAAAACGAAAATAGCTGCTTATTTTACGGGGACATAAGATTTTAATTCCTGAATATTTTAAACAGGTATGTTTAGCTCGTATCAACCGGCTACAGGTTTACCGGCTTCATACCTTCATAGATAATAGATACAATCTCTGCCATAGATATATATTAGCGCGTCATTTTTTTCACAACTTTCTGACGTTTTCTCATAGAATTTTTTGATCGACGGCAGCTTTGCAGTTATATTGTTGTTTTATATTAATAATTTGATTAATATTTGAGTTTGTTAGAGTGTAACTACAAAGGTAACATTTCTTGTATTTAAATTGTTTTTAGTATTTCCAACTTATTAGTTAACCTCAAAATATTTTTCATTCACTATAAAATGCATTTTTATGAATAATTCGTTTTATAGCATAGAACATTTACCTGATATCTCGTAAACAATATTACTTTCATTTCAGCTTCATAATGGATTTTCAAAACCGTCCCGGCGGAAAAACCGGGGGTGGCGGTGTAGCTAGCTGGTCTGAAAGCAATCGGGATAGAAGGGAAAGATTAAGGCTTCTTGCGTTGGAGACCATTGACCTTAATAAAGACCCTTATTTTATGAAAAATCATTTGGGTATGTTGTTATTCTAAAAAATCTTGCATTCACCAATGAGTTGTTTTTATTCTCTGCATAGTGGCTTAACTTACGTATGCAACTCGTCATATAGTCACAGAGTAAAACTGAATGTTTTATTCAAAACATCAAAAATTTTCTTTGAAGAAGTGAAATTTGATGTAAGCCATACTTTCTGTGTTTTTTTAATGGGGCGTCCATTGACGTAAATCGTCTATCCTAATATACTTTTCATAGTTACTTAGCTCGATTTTTGCTAGAACTTGTTAAAAACACACAGAAATTAGAATACATAGAACACATTAAAAAAAAGTATATTTTGTTTAATCGGACTCAGACTTCATACACAGCAGCCAAACTCAATCACCTCTAGACCACTAGCTGGACAAGAATTAATTTTATGTATTTTCGCATTGTATTATACGTATTTTGAAAATATGCCAAATGATTAAATATTTAGTAAACAAAAATGCTTATTAGCTGAATTCACTTTCCACATAATTAAGATATTTTAAGATTATATTTTACTATTTTATGTGCAGGAACATACGAGTGTAAATTGTGTCTCACTCTTCACAACAATGAAGGAAGTTACCTAGCTCACACGCAAGGGAAGAAGCATCAGGCTAACTTGGCTCGAAGAGTTGCTTTAGAAGCTAAGGAAGCTCCCCAACAGTTGGCTCCTGAGAAGCCCAGGATTGAGCCAAAGAAGTTTGTAAAGATTGGAAGACCAGGGTACAGAGTTACTAAGCAGAGAGATCCAGAAAACGGCCAACAGAGTCTTTTGTTCCAAGTAGATTATCCAGGTCAGTTGAAAATTTTACAGTCATAGTAAAGGCTTTTTCTACCTTCATTTTATTTATATTTTTTTATTTAAAAAAAAAACTTGTTTAAATATGACTTTGCTACCTCTCTGATTGGTTTAAAATGCTCTTATTTAGAGAGGGATCTTGAATAATAAACATTACAGTCTACATAAAAGTCTACAATTTATGCAAGGGGAGCGACTTGCTGATGAATTGAATGTGATGGTTTTTAAAAGAAATGAAAGCATGACTAAATGTGAGATCACTGTGAATTAAGATAACAGGTATAGGAATTTTGTATCTGAGAAGTATGTTTACTAGGAAAGAAAATACTGTGAAAAATATTAAAAGGAGGGTAACTGCAGGGAACAAGATGAACGGTGCACTGAAATCAACTATGGCAAATAAATGTTTCTTGATAAGAAGGTGAAATTAGCCATTCACAATGGAGTCCAAATGCTGACCCTTGCGTATGGAAGCGAATTGCAAAAACAAGGATGATAGTAGGCTGAATGCTGTCAAAATCCAATCTCTCAGACAAATGTGTGGTAAAACTATCTCCGATAGGTGCACAAATGTCAAGATCCATACATTATGTAAGTCCGAGATAAGCATTATCGAAAAAATCACAAAAGGAGTTCTGCGTTGGTTTTGACATGTAGACATGTTTTGACAGCGAAAGAATGGTTAAGAAGATTTACGATGTGTATGGATGTACAAGAAGCGAGGTCTGTATGCAAATACAGTGATATGGCATTCTATTCTCTCTGCCTACCCCTGCATGCTGGTGATGGTTTGATGTTCTTTTTACAATAATTTATGTCCAAACAGATCATAACTAGAATGTGCGAAGAAAAATGATATGAATGAAAATAAAAATCCAATGCTTTTCATATAATTCAAAATGTCTAGCCTAGGGTATCTCTGAACAATGAAAATGCAAATGTCATTCTTTTTTATTGGGTGATGTATCAAAATGTCGAGTAAATAAAAAAAAATCGTTCTCCTGGTAAAATTTTGCTCTTAAATGTGTATTTTACAGAGATCTCTGAAGGGATTCAGCCCCGTCATCGCTTCATGTCTGCGTATGAACAAAAAGTGGAGCCACCGGATCGTAAATGGCAGTACCTTCTGTTTGCAGCAGAACCTTATGAGACCATCGCATTTAAAGTTCCTAGTCGGGAGGTTGAGAAGCATGACACAAAGTTTTGGACGCACTGGAACAAGGACACCAAGCAATTTTTCCTACAATTTGCATTTAAGATGGTGGAAATTCAGCGACCGCATCACCCGCCCAAGTTGCTTCCTCCCCTACCACCTCCACCCCCCATGATGGGTGTGCCTCCCCCTCGCCCTCCCATGTTTAACCCTGTCCCTCCCCCACCTCCACTCATGCCAGTTCCTCCACCGCCTCCACATATGCAATAAAACCACTTGTATTATTTACCTTTCACAATATTTCTTTTATCTTTATAATAAAAAACATAATTAAACTGTGCGCTGTTCACTCTTTCCATCCAATAAATCTTTATCTAATAATCATCTTTATGATTTTTTAAAGTACATATTTTGTTGTCATGACATATCTAATCTATATATATAAAAGGCAATGTTTGTATGTGTGTCCTCTATAGACTGAATAACTACTGGACCGATTTACGTGCGGTTTTCAGCAAAATGTAGATCTTTTCCATGAGCATATTTATAGCTCTTAAAATCTTCAATTTATTTATTAAGTAGGAGATTTGAAAACGCCTGTCTCAACGCGTGCGGATGCTAATACTGTAATCCAATGCATCCCGACCAAAGATTTCAGCTGAGCTGAAGAAACCAAAACTTTGAATCGGGTTGTGGTCCCGGCTCGTGTTGCGGACTCACGGATCAGAGGTGTTCGAACCCCACTTGTACCCAAACTTCATTTATATTTTCTAATTGTGAATTATTTACAACTCGTTGAAAATGCCCATCAAAATGGAAATATTAAAACGCTATGTAAAAAAAAAAAACTTCAATCACCATAAATTTGTACCTACACTATAAGCATACAAGTAATAGGTATTATTAATTGTTATTTATTCTATGGTTCTGTATCATACGTCATACAACATCTCTGATCTGAAATCAACTCAAACAACGATTATTATTGACCAACAATATTTTGAGTTTGTCCAAATTTTTGTAGACAAGGACTGGATTCAACTCCCTGGGGAGCTGTTAATATTAACATATTTAAAGTGGCCACTTAAACCAGCCAATGACAGGTCATAAGCCCTGTAGATACCTAGACTTCTATATTACCTTCTCTAAAATGTTCTTCATCTCTGTTGCAATATGTTATTGATTATTATTTACTTCTTGATATGTAATGTAGCTATATTCTCCATTATTTTAATACATAACTAGTATAAAAGTTTATAAAAAATATTACAGTGGAATCAGTAGATTTAATTATTTCCTAATGGGATTTCAATCGTAATCGATTGAAATATCAACTGGGCGATTTGTTCTACAAATTAATAATGCCAAAAGCAGCCGCGTTCAGTGCCACATGTCCTATGACATGTATGCATAAAAGTAACGGTGGTCATGTCAACTGTATCATCTCAAAGAAAAATAGCCCTATAGGAAACAAAGTTCAAAATACTATTCTCCAAACCGAGAATCCTTAAATAATTTATGTAATTTGCAAGCTTACTTTCAGAGGAAAAACCACAACTGGTATACTTATTTGTATGAAGAAATAAGCTAGAATAATCATATAGTTTCTTGGCTCACGCGTTTTATTATTTAATTTTATTTTGAGAAAATATGAATGGTAAAAATAGATTTATAACAAATAATAATTTGTTTTTCTGTAAATAAAGTTACCATAAAACATCACTATGGATAATGGTAAGCAACGCATAATCATTTATGTGGATGATTTTCCCCTGCTTGGTAGCAGCCAACTCCCACACATCTCCCTGGTTCAGAACCACGTTTCGTAGTTAAGATGAGAGCCTTTTGACAAACTGTCAACTGTGGATGGCCAGGGCCATAAGAACAATATAATAAACAACCTAGCCGCAGCGCCTCAATGACAGTTGCCATTGGGGGTTACTGCATTCTACATTTCTCCTGAAAACTCAAAAGCTGGTCATTTTGAGCCCGCCTCAGTAAGCTGCCACGTTTCGCATCTGTGGGGGATAGCTGCTATTCAGAGTCCATCTGGTTCTTAACATTCTTAGATCTTTTTTCACATGACAATGTTTATGTAGTATGAAAATCATAAATCAGTGAGTGTCATCTGTGTAAAACATCGATGGGTAACCTTTGACACACGTGTCGGGGGTGACATGCTAAGACATTTTATATATATACTACAGTTGCAAAAATTATAAATATTCCCAGATGGACAAAGCACCCCAAATCAAGCTAGGTTTTTCAAAATTTTGACACGCCAAGCCAAAAAGGTTACCCATCACTGGTCTAAACCAATATCCATGTGTGCCACCCTTACAAGCTTAAAGGCAGTATCTAGCAAAAATTAAAAATGAGTTTTTTGATGCCATATGATAAATAAATGCAGTATTTCTAAACTTACATAAATACATCTAAAATGAAAACTGTCTTGATAAATATAATAAAAAATACATAAAACCTCAATTTTTTATTATGCTTAAAATGCTTTACTGCATCCTTGCTTGGAATGGCAGCATGGGCCTACCATAAATGTTGCTTTTCTTAAATAAAAAATGTAATTTATTGTTTTAAATGCCTTAAATAAGATAAAACTAACAGGCAACTTATATTTTGAAGGAAAACTGGCAAAGTCAAAATTCTCATTTGTTGGCAAATCAAGATTGAAGTTTCTTTTGATTTACATCAGTCTTTATCGACCACAAGGAGTCAACTTCGGCCTGCAAGGGGGTCCATGAGAGCGGATCCAGCTATTTCAAAACAAAAAAATGTTGAAAAATCTCAGTTGCAAAAAATTGACTGCTAGTTTTCCTTGTATGCTAACGATTTGGAGTAAAAAAAAAACAAAATGGGTGTTTCTGTTTTTTTATTGTTTCTTATTAAAATCTTATGCAGTTAGTACACACGCTCCTCCAACTTTCTTGATCTTCCTCTCAGCTGTTTTTGAGAAAAATTTAGCCTTGACAATGACGGGTTGGTTTGGGAGACATCCTTTACCCAAAAGCTTGTAGTAACCCTGCAAGAAATAACAGTATACATTAGATGTTGCATGTTGAGAGCTTCACAAGAATTAGAAAGGAGTTATATTAAATCAGAAAAAAAACGGATCGACATTTATATTGCATTTGTACGATGCTTTCCGACCGCCCGTTATATATCATCATGTTATTTACCAAAGGAAGATCAAAATAGTATAAACTGCATATTGCGGTTACGTTTATGAAGCAGGGTCCCGATTACAATGGAAAGTTTTCTTCGACTGTCTATAAATAAAAACCGATAATTGTGTACAAAAATGAGTATATATGCATGAACATTTTAAGTATCTTCGTCGGAAAACTATAAATGAACATGTATAAAAAGAAAAAATAGTATGCGTATTCTGCTTTTCATACAGAAAACTTAATTTTACTTTGTCGATAAAATTTAAGCTAAATGTTAACTTCCTATTGTAATCGGGCCCAGGGAGAAACAAAATTATTGAAAATTCAGAATTTCAAATACTTTTGACCACTGTTTTAAGAGATAATGAGTTTGCTCATATTAGAAATACGTACTTTTAAATTAATTTATCCATTAAAATCATAAGATATTTACTTATTCATTTCAGATAACTGTATACATCACCATTATTGTGCTTTGTAAGAAATGCACATTCTTTTAATTTGAATGTATAGGTGATTTTAAGGTGGAAAGGTTAAATCTACAAAAATTGTATTGGACAAAATATAAATAATTTCATTAGTAGGAGAAAAACTCACAATCATTATGGTTTTACTAAATGTGTTGTAAGAATTAATAATAATTTAATCTGCAAAAGATTATCTCATGTAATTAAAGACCCCAGAGCCCTGATTACAGTGGGAAGCAAAGTTATCTTTAACTGTATATCTAGTATAAAATATATATATATATATATATATATATTATATATATTTTTTGCAGAAATGTGAATATTGATTTGAAAATTTTAATTTCAATAAAACCAGTTACCTGTGATCGAACTCGTTTCAAATAAAAATATTGAGGGTTTCATGCAAAAAATTCTAACTTCCTTTATAAATAATTGAAGATAACCTCGGTTACCTTCCTTTTGTAATACGGGCACTGATTGTTAGGAAAATAAAGAATAGTTCAAAGAAATACTATATATCGTCGGGTTTCTGGTACAAATTGGTAGCTACATTTTACTAGTTGTGAGATATTGCACTTTAAAAGTTAAAAGCTCATCCCAAATCGACTATTTAAATAAAACATATGGAAAGTTGAATATTCCAAAATATTATTTTTAGGATTTACAATTTTTTTATTTACCTTTTACAAAGATTACATGATGCCATTTATGAAGACTCTCTTTTTTGAAAATTTGTTGTTACCACTAGTGCCAAAAACCCAACGATTTTTAGTAATTGTACGATACAATTACTGTAAAACTAGTAAGACAGGAAGACAAAGCTTTGGCTATTTTTTGCTCAATCTCATTTTGCAGTTTGAAAGTGTGAAATCAATTGTGAAAATGTTTCCAAATTCATTAAAAATTTTCACCTAGGTCTAGAATTTAAATAAAATCATTCTAATTTGTCATTGGAGACATGTGGAAAATTAAAGTATGCACGGTTTACAAAAAAAATATTTTGCCTTGAGTTTTCTGTAGCTGGCTGTTTTTTTTTAATGTAAAAATATTAACTTTCAGGACCTTTTCAGAAGTACTTGATCCACTTATTACTAAATTGACATGTTTTGAGTATATCCAAATGCTTGCAGACTGGCTGGATTTTCTCCTTAGAGTTGTTCATATTAAAATTTATTGCAACAGAGAGGGAAAACATTTAAGTAGGTGAATTGGTTCGGCCGGATGAATCTCACCCGCATTATAAAGGTTTCAGCTCTTTTACTTCACAAAAGTCAACAGATGGAAGAGTTGAGGAAATGCGGATGTTCAAACATGGGCAGAATGATGAATGTTACACAGTGTGTTAAGTGGCCATTTAAAACAGCCAATCACAGGTCATTAGCCCTGTAAATGTCTAGACTCCCATAATCTCTTCTCAAAAATGTTTTTCCCTTTCAGTTGCAATAAACTCAAATTCAAAGTATTAAACGTTTTGGTCGTAATCATTTCTCAGGCCCCGGTTTCATTGGATACATGTTTTTTTTAAAGCTGTTACAGTTCACTTAAAATTAAACCCAACCTTATTCGACTTTCTGTTTTAAAATGAATAATACTCACAGACTTGACAATGTTGATAACTGGAGCCTTTCCAGTAGCACTAGCCTTGTACTTGGTCCTGGTCTCTTCGCTGACAAGCGACCACAGCTTGTCGAGGTTCAAGGTTGGACAGAAGAACTTATTCTTCTTCACATGGTAATTTCTCATACCAACCTACGCGAAAAAAATAAGAATATGAATAAAACAAAAACAGCGTCGTTGGAAAATGTAAGCATCGCATATATATTTATGTTAATTCAGAAGTGAACAATCGACATTGTAGTGAGCATTTGTACGATGCATTCCGACCGCCCGTTCACAAACTCATCATTAATAATTTTATTGAATCTCTTAAAAACCAAGCAATGTCTTATAACCTTTCCGAAGTAACCGGGATGGTACTTGTCAAAATTAATTCTGTGGTGATGCATGCCACCGGCATTACCGCGACCTCCAGGATGCTTGCGGTGCTTGCCTGGAAAAAGTAAACAATAGTTTTATTGTACATATTAAAAGTCGAATCAGGTCAAACTATATTACTTTTATACTAAGCCATTGCATAGGAATTCTGATGACAGCTCTTTATTTCAATGAAGTTGAATATTTACAATGGGTTGACATTTGGACTAAACTAAAAATTTAAAGGAAAATCACTTACCAATACGACCATGGCCGTGACTGACATGACCCCTCAACTTCCTTGTCTTCTTTTTAGCGGTCGACTAGAGAAAATAAGCATTTAAGATAAGTAACCAATAAACACTGACATGCGCATGTAAATCAGATCTAAAATATCCAACTTGACACTAAGAGTAACTAATTATAATAATTTGATATCTAAACGAATAATGAAACTAAAGGCTGTATGAAAATATCAATTGATCGTTAAAATACAGTCGGATTATATTAAACAAAATTCGGCACGTCAACTCACCATTTTCACAGGAACACGAAGAACGGACTGGGTTGTCCGATGACAAAATACGAACTATTGTCTATGGTGATACTATTTATGGCTATTCAATATTTTAATATTTGATAAAGTATCTACTTAGATATAAAGTTTTGAAATCATCATACTAATATTTTTTTTTAGTATTCATTGCAACTTGTATAATATTTTTATTACAATAACGTATTTTTTGTTTCTTCAGAATACATGCATAAGATATATTTTTCGTCTTAGGAAATATTACCACATTTCAAATTATCGTAGGCAACTAAAATTACTCAAAATTAGACAGTGGAGAGACTATCACTCCCCCACTTCTGTTCACTCTACTTCGTAATTTTAACGCTTCTATACACCCCACCAAAAAAACTCAACGCTCATCTGTTCATGGTTTACCTCTTTGTTCCAAGTCTCAAAGTACTTTAAATTCCTCTTTCTTCTCTAACTCGTATAGTATCACTAACCCACTATAAAAGATGTTTCTACAGTATTACCGTTTAAATCACGTCCGAATCTATCCTCGTTTCTTCATTCTTCTTAGTTTTTTTTCTCATTATGTACGAATCTAATTCGACTTTCTGTTTTAAAATGAATATTATTCACAGACTTGACAATGTTGATAACTGGAGCCTTTCTAGTAGCATTAGTCTTGTACTTGGTCCTGGTCTCTTCGCTGACAAGCGACCATAGTTTGTATGGGTTTGTGGAAGATGTTAGGATTGTTCTGCGTACTGACATGGCCCGCCTACTAGGAACTTTTTACAACTTTTTGGTGCGAAGGATAATCAAGAGTGGTTCGATGATTTGGGGGCCACATGAACTAAGGTACTCTCTTACGGTAGAGAAAATCCAAAAGAAGATTCTAAGATATCTCTACACGAGAGAGTTTTTACCATGTATTATCCTTGGCTCTACCCGACCGAGTTTTTCCAGGGTGTGCTTGGCCACAACAGTTTAGAGACTAAAAAAAGGAATGTGTATTTGACTACTCATTTTTATCGATTGTTGCGCGGTATGGTCGATAATCCCTAAATTATGGTGAGCATTGGTTTGTACTCGTATGTTCCTAATAATTACCTAAGGCAGCGTCAGCATAGATTGTTTCATATTCCAATAAACAGGACCAACTTGCAGATAGTTATGCATGTTGGAAGGGCTACCGGTATGCTGAACAACATCGCTCTGGATGTTGATCTGTTCCATATATATCCGAAGGGGTTTTCCGGAGCTGGATTCTCCTACTATTTTGACAGAAGCCTCTTTCCTGTATTTTGTTTTCTTTTCATAATATATATACATCTTGAATTTTAGTTTATTATGTATGTGTTATTTTAAAATAAATAAATTGATTTGAATTGAATTAATTTGATTGAATGGAATATTTTAAGGTAATTTGCGTGGGTACAAATAGTGTTATTTCCTTAGATACTCTAGGGTTATTTCTATTTTTGTATATATTTCGTTTTTATTTTTTTTCTATGGAATGCGTTTTAAGGCTTAAATTATATAAATAAATAAGCCTTTTATTTTATTAGTTGGTTGGAAGAAATTGCCATTTACCAAAAGGCCCGCCAATGTAGAATTTATATTATGTACTTTTGTAGATAATATAAATGAAATAATTAATAAAAGTACATGATAAAATAAAATGTTTTAAAAATATTTACGTTTTTTGTTTGAACTGCGGCGTACGTGCATGAGAACATGTATGAATGTAGATGAAGCGAGGTCTATATGCAAAGACAGAGTCATATGGTGTTATATCTTCTCTGCCTACCCATGTGGGGAAACGGCGTAATGGTTTGTTTGTTTGTTTTATTATTGATTTTGTTTGTTTGGTTTGTTTTGTATTTTATTGACATTTTATGTATTTAAAAAAAAGATAAATACTTGAGTTCTTATTATTTACTCAAATATTAAAATTTTCATACCATTTCCAAAAAGTCGTAAATTACTTGTGCTGGAAAAATGGAAATCGAGTGGTGGTAGAGGGGGATTTGAACCCTGGACCTTTCACCCCGGACAGGTCTACATTACTACCACGGCACCACAACCCGGTTCATTTACATATTAATCTGTATTTAATATGCATAGTTTAATTAATAATATAAATTGATGTTATTAAATTTATAAAAATACCATAGCGGAAATTGACTTTTGTAATTAAATTTAATACAAGTAAACACAGTTTGTGCTACCTTTCCTATTTGCAATATGGTCACGTGGAAGAATGACAATATCATCTAATATAAGCCCTCTATATAATTGCCAAACACATAGTGAAAGGGGTAATGAAATCAGTACAGTTAAATTCAATTAAAACCGCGGTTTATGAAATTGTACACTTTTAAAGAGTATATAGCCGGTCATTGACAAAAAAAACCTTTTTAGTTTGAGCGAAACCGATAGAAGGACACACAGTTTTAGGGTATGTGGAAAGAATGCTTGCACATTGTTAAACAAAAACATTATTTATCTATATTTATTTACATCTATTTTTTATGAACGAAATGTAAAACGAAATCAGTCAAAATCAGTGGTTTGAAAAATAATAAAACATAAATATTTGTTTCTTACACCAAAATAAATAATATATCTTAATTATTATTACGATATTTTTAATTTTTACTTTTTTAAATTAATTTTTACTCTTGTATTTTTTATTTAGTTTTGGTTAGACCGTAAGAACTTACTAGTGACAATAAGTCCACCATTTAAGTATGTATATAAAACAGGTTGTACCTAGTTAGGCAGACTAGACATAATCCAGAGAAATCTATTATCTAAGTATGTATGTAGTAGATAAAGAAATTGTAATTTTTGTTGACAAACCATTATTATTATTATGATTGTATATATGACATTGGATATTAAAGTTAATAAAGATGAATTATTATTATGATTCGCCAAGAAATATTTCACTGTATCTAAACATTCAAATAAGTTAGTAAAATTTCTCGGTGTAAGTTTATTGTAAAATAATAGTTATAAAAAAAGACAGGTTGCCACTTTTATCCACTTTAGTTTGATGGACCAATAATCGGTTTTATCGCTCTCACGTTTTCAATAAGTTTACACTATATTATACAGGCTGCAAGATTTTAGTATGTGTGGGGGGGGGGGGGGTATTTTTGAATTGTAGTTGAAGGTGTTTCTAAATGTATTTGCAGGAAATAATTGTGTAAATGTCGAATATTGTGATTTATAGGTTTTGTAAGACATTATTAATTTATTTTATTTGAATTTGACTTATTTAACTGTATTACAAATTGAATGAAATGAACAACATTTTTTTGCTGTGTACGGGATTATTTTTACAGGATGAGTTAATACTTACAAAACCTGTTTATTTTTAATCATTCTTTAAATCCGAAAAAATCATTTTAATTGTTTTTAACTTCCTAAGCTTTAAGTGCAACATACTTACAATACCAGTATAATATATGTATACAACCAGAGACATAAGATTTATTTTAGTTGAACATAATTCATTGCATTTTTTTTTCACCTCATTCCTGTGATAGGGGAATAGCAGGATTTTAGTTTTTTGTTACGGGTAGGTACCATAGTAAATATAATTTATTAACATTAAAAAAAAATTTGATGTTTCTGATTTTCAAATAACATTTTTTTCCCTTAAATTATTATTTGATGAAGTTTTATAAAAATAATAAGTTTATATTTCTAGGTTAGGTATTTATGCATGTGTTTTTCAGAATTTATGGAGTGGTAGAAGAAAGTGGACTCTTACCAAATTATAATTATAATTGTGATAATTTTAATATAAGCAAATTAAATATTGTAATATTGTACATTACATTTTTTATTGTATTTCTAGCGTTATTTAACAAATAAGCGTTCTTATATGGGTACATATCAACATAACTTCTAGTACCTACGTAGGTAATGAGTATGATTTAAATATTATTTTTGGGGGGGGTATTGTGGATAAAAGAAATAAACAATGATTATAACCGAAGACAATATTTTTTAATATACCTACCAGTCTTATAACTACCAAATGTTTTATGTTATCAGTGCAAAATAACACACACTATTTACATACATCACA